>NC_085141.1:227228373-227353373 GCF_024139115.2 Armigeres subalbatus
TATTACGTATTGCTACATTGGTGAAAAACACTACGTGGGAATCAGGTGTTGGAAACATATCGAATTTTAATCCATATGTATTTTGAAAACGCGCCGTTGCGCTAATCATTGTATTTATTATCGCTAATCATTGTACTATCGCATGATCGCATATTTGTAACATATGCATTTTTTTCCTTTCGTACAACAAATTTGTACCGAAAGCTATATGATTGCTAAAAAGACTTGATAGAAGGCCCGGAGACCTATAGTGTTATATACCGATCGACTCCAGCTCGACAAACTGAGGTGATTCTCATTTTGTGTATGTGTGTGTATGTGTACAAATTTGTAGGTAATAATTTTAGAACTGTAAATTATCTGATTTACTTCCGCAAATGTTGCATTCGACGGGGAATTGTTTGCTATTGAAATGGCCCGATCATTGCCGGAATTATTGAAAATCATTGTTTTTCCCTTAAAGGTCCCCTTAAAATTAAAGAACTTTTTTTTGAATGGTGGTAAGGCAAAATATTAAAAATGATCAAAAAATGTGATCTATTCCCCAAAGAGCTTTTTTGACCTTTCTAATGTGATTTTTTCAATATATTTTATAATGCACGAGAAAGGCATCATCACTGCTAGGTGGATTAATCTGGGTTTTTCGGCATTGAGTCAGTATAGGTAATTCGGACAGAGTACGTTTTGGAATTAATTGTAATTAAATTTATTTCATCAAATATCTCAACCAGTCAATTTTTTGAGCCGCTATATTATAAAGTCAGTTAAGGTGTCAAATTTGTTCCAAAACAATATAATACATAAGGGATTCATTTTGTCTTCGTGGGATTCTTTGCTAATTGGAAGTAAGTTTAAATATAAACACTTTGCGATAATAGAATATTATCTTTACGCCAGCAATAAACTATGTTTATTACCCGCAACATTAACATCAATCCGTGCTAGGTGCTACATATGCTACGGATTATATCACAGAAGTACATTTATTTTTCCGGGAAGTTCTTGCGCAGCCTGCACCATAATCATTATTATTTGTTTCAGAATCTTCAGCTGCAATTTAAAAACCATCCAAAATCTGGAGCCTGGGCAATATCGTGTAAATAAGAATATAGTAGAGTAGACCTGATCGTGATGTGATCTTCATTTTTTCTTCGTGGCAGTTCATTACCTTTATGGCTTAAATAGTTTTCAATGAGTATGCGGTAATCAATATTAAATGCTGATCAAGAAAATTTTCTTCTAAATCACAGGAGGAAGATACCGCCGTTCGGGATCCGCAGTCATCGGATTTGCAGTTTGGCAATTTGTTCTCGTATCCAAGACTCGCGGCACCGGAGACGATGAATGAGGACATTCGATACATGCCCCACTCGCAGCCGATGTTAATCCAACCTGAACTCCAGCTAGGGCCGTTACCGATGAGACAGATAACAGGTGATCCTTGAAAAGCATCAGTACATTTGCCTCTGGCATGATTGCTTTTATCGTCTGAACAGATGTAATTCTTCAAGCTGCGTTTATAGCACCCATTGTCAGTCCTGGTCACGAGATGTTTCTCTGGCGTTGTATTCGGCGTACTATCATCCATGATGTTTAGTTTGTTCCATCCGACTGCTAGCACTGATCGGTGGCTTAATTTTGTAAGGCTTGGTAGACACGTGCTGAACTACGGGTTGCATTTTTGCTAATTTTAGCACCGCCATGTTGGCAGTCTGTTCCGTACTACTGTAACTAGATGAAGGATGACTTCGCTGGACAGAATTCCCATGATGAAAACATTAAATATGAGGTATCAAGCAAAGTGCATCTACATAAGGTGGTGGTTATAGAGGCATACCCTTTCCAATTTGATATAATTGACATTGTCATGTACATGTGCTCTTATGCTAAAGACTTTTTCTCGATGACGACGAGCAGGTATTTTTTATTCACCTTATTTAACTAAATTCTTAAGAATTTCCTCGGGAAAATCTTCTTTATTGCCACGGGAAATTTTATTGAATTCCTGCATTTCATATTATTCTGCAATTAATATTATTTCATTTCTATACATTTCATATTATTCTGAATTTCCAGGAGATTTTTTTTCTGAAAAATATTTATTAGTAGTACATCATCTTCCACAACGTTGCACATATTGATTCCTTACCAATGAATCGCCCGCTTTGAGCGTGTGCTTACGCGGCAATAATTAGAGTTAATCTTTCAGAATAGTATGGCGAAAGGCATCTATAGCCTGATTTCAAAATTAAGCAGCTTCCATCGATAAAATATTTGCAGGCGTAGTAGCGGACACCATTCTTCATAACCGGTACCAAATAGTTTTCAAGAAAAGTTCTCATTTTGAGAAAACTCGCGTTAGATGTCTTTCGCCATACAATTTCTTAAGGGTTAACTCTGCTGGCGTATGCGCATATACGATAGCGCCTGGATGTGGATGCGGTGGGTAGAAAATCAGCTACCGCCAATAATTCATTGAATCGCTATTCTAGCTCTCACCCAACACTAAACCTATTTTTGAACAGATTAAAATGCTAGAGTTTGTGACGAACATCGTTAAAAGAATGCAAACGCGTATCAAAATTATAATTGTACCTAAGTTTGTTTAGTGAAATGGAATTTCAAATAGCAGAGAGTTTCAACCAGCGTGAAAAACGTTCCAACGTACGAGCTCATATAGCTCGGGGACAATCCAGAGATTGAGATATTAGGCGGCTGGCGGGATGGGTTTCCAGTTCAATCAGCTTGCAATGACTTTGAAGCAGTTTCGGGAGGTTTACTGGTAGTTGTCTTAAGGTGAATTGCGTTGGATCCTCGGCTTCAAAATTACATAAAGCACTTCAGGAGCACAGCTTCAAAAGGCAAACGACAGCAACAGCAAAGCAGTTTTCACCATTGCTCACTTGCAGCATACATGTTTTCAAATATTTCGTCGCGACAACCATTTAAGTCGTCAAAATTCATCAAATTAAAAAAGCCTCAAGCAATTTACATATATGAGGCAGCAGTCAACAGTGCTTAACAAGTTAGTTACAAAATAAGGAGGCCACGTCGAGCAAAACACCTTGACATCGTTCCTGGAAAGGCATTCGATAACACAGCCTACATCTAATGGAAATAACATGACAAATCATTTTTCCGATGCGTCCTGACTCTGATTGGTGGAAAAAAGTGAAGCCACCGGGCAACTTAGCTCATCAAATAATGTGGTGGGCGAATTGAAAGTGTCCCTACAATGGTGGACATTACCTTGTTTTCTATCGTTAATCGTTGTTGATCTTCGATGTACAACTGAGCCTCGAGGCTGCTGAATAGTTGGCTTCGTGAATAATACTTTATTTTGGTATGAATCAAGTTTAATTGTAAGCAGGTTCAGGTCGAATGTAAATTTTTGTCAATTAGGGTAATTGTACCCTTAGTGGAGATAGCTCCAATAGTGGATATAGCGAGGCTTTAATGGGATGTATCATAATTATACACTTTATGATGATTCCAGTTGAAGGAATTTGAAACTGTTTGCATTGAAGGAATTCGAAGATCCAAAAGGATAATCTTGAGGCACAGGTGAAAGAAAAACTCCGTTAGTTGCTAGATTTTAAAAATCTCTTGGCAAACAATCATATCCTTCAGGCCGACGCCCGACCGATGAAACATTTGAAGTAAATCAAAATGTGCTTATTACGTAAAAGATTTCCCTGAGTTTTCAATATTTTATTTTACAGTAACATTTTTTCAACTATGTCTAGCCCATGTTTCGGCACTTACCCTTAACCGATTTGCTAAAGAGCTCAAAATAATTTTCTTAACGATTTATGGTTGTTTCGCTATAAACTTTGGGTCTTCTTGTGCCCGTTTGATCGTTGTCGAGAACCATTTCTACTAACGCCGTCACCATCAAATACAACTTGTTGCAAGCAAATTAGTTTTGGAGTATAACGACCAAAAGAGCAATCTGCTATCTAGAAGCTGAATGTCTTTTTGGTTACACGGTTTTAAAAAAATTGAAGTCAAATTTTTTAAAACCGTGTAACTAAAATGACATTCAAATGCTAGATAGCTGGAATTCGTAACAATTTCCCCTAAGACGCTCGAAAATAATTATAAGTCATTTTGGTTGTTATTATCCGAAGAAATTTCCAAAGAAACTAACTACAAGTGCTGCACGGCAAATGCTGGATAAAGCGTACCATTGGTAGTTCGCGTACCTGAAGGAATAAAATAGACCCCATCTCAGAAAGGCCTTAGCCTCGTACCCAGCAACTCATATTCCTTGGCCTCCCTGTGAAAGGGCTGCAATACGAGCAACCTTAGGGAAAATAAGCGTCACAAAACCCCGTGGAACTATCGTCGATGCTGACAGGGAAGGGGTTTGCTCCTTCCGGAGGTGCAAATCTTATATTGAGCGTACGTGTCTCCATGTCTGGATCGGCTCACAACAGTGCGAATTCCCATAAACTGTGCACCATGGTCCACTCTGGAATAAAGGTCCCCGGAATTGTAGGGTTTGGTGTCAGCCTGCCAGCCAGCCTTTAAAAAAAACATACGCACCATCAACAAGAGAGTACGGACTGAACCATCGGCGAAGAATTCACTGCGACAAAAAGGACTAGCGAATGGAAACTGGTTCGTGGAACTGCAAATCTCTCAACTTCTTCGGGAGCACACGCATACTCGCCGATGTGCCAAGGACCGTGATTGCGGCATCGTAGCGCTGCAGGAGGTTTGTTGAAGGATCAATGGGAGAACGTTTAGAGGTAATTCATAATCTACCAGAGCTGCGGCAACACACACGAACTGGACAGCTTGGTAATAGATGCGATATGCAAAGGCGGTGATCGGGTGGTGGCGATCAACGAAAGAATGTGCAGGTTGAGGATCAAAGGCCGGTTCTTCAACTTCAGCATAATCAACGTCCATAGCCCACACCCGGAAGCACTGATGATGCGTAAGGAATTTAGCTGCTACAGCGCACGACGTCAAAATCATAGAGATTTGAACGCTCAGGTTGGCCAAGAGGTGACTTAGACGACTATTGGAAGTTCAGCGCTCACCGGCTACGAACGAAAAACGGCCTACGACTAATTGATTCCACCGCCTCCAAGAATATGGCCATTCGCAGCATCTACTTCGAACACAGTCTTCCGTATCGGTACACCAGTTTCTATGGATTTTTTATGGTATATTTGAAATAACTGCAACTTGACAAGGGGCGATTTGTGGCAGATAATCTCATACACATTTCAAAGTACGAGCAGTTGACTATGATTTAATACTTGAACTGTCGAGTTGTAAGCGGATATAAGGTATGTTTAATCAAAAACCATTTCCTGCTGTTCAAAGCAGAAATCAATTGTCGAGCTTCAAGTACTACTTAACATTATGCCAGGTTATTTTGACCATAACTTCATGCAAATATGCTCTCACTGGTATGCAGAGTTGTATGAACCTTCAATTGTTGCACAAAAAGTTTAGTTCCAATGAGTTGATGTAACAATGCACCATGCGTCTCCATATACTTGTATGCTTGGCATGATTAAATATGTCTGCAAAGCTTGTTGTCAAAAAAAGTAATAAATCTCCAAAAGTAATGAAACTACTAACTCGTCGTCTTCGACAAAGTTTTTCAGAAGAAGAAACAAACCTCGTATGTTGTAGCGTAAACCTTTTGCCTTTCCTCGCATACTAAGTATACGAAAGGCTTATAATTTCACTCCAAAAATCAAACTTTTAGGTAATAACAGACCCATAGTGTTATATACCAATCGACTCCAGCCTCGACGAATTTATGATGTCTGTTTGTGTGTATGTATGTATGTGTGTGTGTGTATGTGCAGTATGTGTACAAATTTTGTAGACACACTTTTGAACTTAGCATTACCCGATTTATCGCGGCAACAAGTTGTATCTGACGGGGGAATACGGTCCCATTGTTTGCTATTGAAAATTGGCCTGATCGGACATTGCATTCGGAATTATTGAAAAATCATTGTTTTTTTTTTCACCTTGGGAAAAAAAATTTCAAAATCGAAAAAAAAATTTTTTTTCAAATAAAGGTGGAAATGTATAGTAATTAATGCAAAATGCAAATGATAGAAAAATATGCGATCTATCCCCTAAAGTGCTTTTTTGACCTTTCCTTGCGGATTTTACTGGCACATTTTACGATGCACGGTAGCGCAACGACGCTTAGTGGATTAACTGGGCTTTTCATCATTTTTAGGGGGATCGTTCATTAAGCTGAAGCGCTTTAAATTACTGATGAAATATCTGGAAGACACCTTAAGGCTAAATCGTATGATAAAAGCATTATAAAATAAACGCGCTAAAAAACGATTTTTCGCCATCAAAAGCGTTGGTAGCACTCGATATACTCTGCTAGGGTTATACAAATTGAGATGGTCATCAGACTCGCGACTCGGATGGTCATTAGACGAATCACACTGTTTAGATTCCAGCGGTTACGTTTTGTTTTGAGCGCAGCTCCCCAGGCTAGAACTCCGTATCTCGGTATCGAAGCATGCGTTTTCGACTAAAGGACGTTCGGCATGAGCCTTGCGCTAATAATTGATCTGCTCTTAGACGCCTTCTGTGAAAGGCTGACATGGGCGTTGTGGGGTTTAAGTAAATGCTCAGCGTGTGTTATTGATTCACATCAGTGTCAATCGGCGAGCAGCAAGCCATGACTTGGGTTCTCTTCTATCAGACCTCCGCGGCGAGTACACGCATCCACGGAGAATCGCTGTCAAATTTTGTTCCGCCATTTAGGATCATACATTTCAAGTATCCTGCCAGTTCATTTTTGGATCCCAATGATGATTTCATGAGGTTAGTTGATAAAGGTTAAATTGTGAAAAGTGATATATTTCCAGTTTGCAAAATCGCGTTAGCAGCGTTCCAAGACCGTCGGAAATGGGTTTGTAGTTCGCTGAATCACAAGACGTCTCGAAGACTGTCGAAAATGGTTTGTAGTTTGCCAAATCACAAGACGAGTCTCGAAGACTGTTTGAAATGGTTTGTGGTTTGGCGGGAATCACAAGATTGTGTCTCGAAGACCGTCGGAAAATGGTTTGTGCTTTGAAGAACATCAAAGCCCCGCCTGGTTTGTGGTTTGCAAAATTACAATGCGCGTTTGGAAGATCGGTGGAAATATTTGTGGTTTAGGAAACGCAAGTGTGCCTGAAAGGTGGCTGAAAAATGTATGCAGTTTGTGAAAATAGTGCTGCTTATGGAAGAACGAACAGGCTTAAGCATCTAGGTACCTAAAGTCCTGCGAGAATGATTTGTTTAAAACAATTGATTTCCCATGCAGCCGTTGGCGACGTACATGAGACTATCAGTTGAGCAATGATTTAACGAAATCTAAAGAAATGGAGAAAATATTCAATGCTGTACTGTTCGAAACTTTTCGGAAAAAACCAAATATATTATCTAGAAATTTATCTGGAACACCAATTTAGTAGCCATAGCGGGATTACTCCAGGAGCAGAGAGTATATAATGGAATTAAAGCACCAGTGGCGCTGGATTTTACAAAAAGCCATTTGGAAGTTCGAATTTACGGCGCGTCAAATTAGTTTGTAGTTATTGGCTAGCAGTACTAGTTGATGGAGGTCCGCCTGTTGTGCGGTAAGACGCCCGGCTACAGCAAGACCAAAGGAGGATGGCTGTTCGATTCCTGAAGCCGGTCTAGACAATTTTCGGATTGAAATTGTTCTGCACTTCGGGCATAAAGCATCATCGCGTTGTTTTGCTGCTTATACGTGAATGCAAAAATGGTAATTTAGCATAGAAACCCGCAAGCAATAACGGAAGTGTTTAATGAAAACCTGTTGCGAGGCGGCTCTGTCCCAGTGTGGGGATGCAAATGCCAATAAGAAGAAGACTCGTTGATGGCAAATGGTTGATGGTGCACTATACGCGAAACTAAAAGTTGGATTCAATGTACGATTTGGACTGATCTGGACTGGATCTGACCGACTGATCTGACTCGACTTGGACTGGACTCGACTGACCTGACTGGATCGGACTGATCGAATCGATCTGGACCGATCTGACCGGATCTGACTGGATCTGGACTGAATTGACTGATCGACCGACCTGACCTGACCGGAATTTGACCGAACCGATTCTGGACTGATCTGGACTGACCTGACCGACCTGACTGACCTGGACTGAATTTGACCTGATCTGACCGGATCTGGGGACGGACCTGGATCGATCTGGACTGACCTGACCGACCTGGACTGACCTGACCGATCTGACTGATCTAATCTGGATCGGACTGAATTTGACTGGATCTGGATTGACCTGACCGGGATCTGGACCGACCTGGACTGACTTGACTGGACTGACTGGATCGACCGATCTGACTGGACCTGACCGACCTGGACTGGATCTGGACTGACCTGGATCGATCGGACTGGATCTGACTGACCTGGACTGGATCTGGACCGGATCGACTAGATCTGGATCGGATCTGGACTGGATCTTGACTGGATCTGGACTGACCGGACTGGATCTGGACTGGATCTGACTGATCTGGAGACTGAATCAGACCGACCTGACTGGATCGGACTGATCTGACTGACCTGGACTGGATCGGACTGACCTGGACTGACTTGGACTGACTGACTGATCTGGACTGGACCTTGACTGACTGGACTGATCTGGACTGATCTTGACTGACTCGACTGGGACCGATCGACTGACCGACTTTGACTGACTCGACCTGGACTTGACCGACCTGACTGATCTGACCGATCGGATCGACCTGACCGACTTGACTCGACCTGACTGAATTCAGACTGACCTGACTGATCTGGACTGACCTGGACTGGATCTGACTGACCTGACCGATCGGACCGATCTGGACTGGACCTGACTGGATCGGACTCTGGATCTGACTGGATCTTGACCGGATCTGACTGATCTGACCGATCTGGACTGATCTGGACTGATCGACTGGATCGGACTGAACGGACTGGATCTGGATCGATCTGAATTGACCCGGACTGACCTGGGATTGACCCTTGACCTGAATTCACCTGATCTGACTCGATCGCACCGATCTGGATCGACCTGGACCGGATCTGGACTTGATCCTGACTGGATCGACCGATCTGGACTGGATTTGGACTGATCTGACCGATCTGGACTGGATCTTGACCACCTGACTGGATCTGACCGGACTTGGACTGACTTGACTGATCTGACTGACCTGACCTCGATCGACTGGATCTGACTGAATCGGACTGATCTTTTGGACTCGATCTTTTGACTGGCCTGACTGAATTTGAATTGGACTGGATCTTTGGACTGGATCGGATTGACTGACTGGATCAATCACCTGGACTGACTGGATTGACTTGACTGACTTAATCAATCTGACTGACTTGGACTGGATCTGACCGACCTGACCGGACTCCTTGACTGGATTTGACTGATCGACTGGACCGACTGAATTGACTGATCTTGACCGACCGAATCGGATCGACTGATCTTGACTGATCTGACTGACTTGGACTGATCTTGACTCGATCTGAACGGACTTGATCAATCTTGACTGGATCTGGACTGGATCTGACTGATTCGACCGATCTGACTGGATCTTGACCGGATTTGAATTGACTGACTGATCTGATCGATCTGACTGATTCGACCGATCTGGACTGACCTGGATCGACTGACCGATCGGATCGATCTGACTGGATCTTGGATCGATTCCTGGATTGACCTGGATTGGATCTTGACTGGATCTGGACTGGATCTGGACCAGACCTGACTGGAATTCGACCGATCTGGATCGACCTGGACTGACTTGGACTGATCTGATCGATCTTGAATTGACCTGACTGACCTTTGGATTGACTTGGACGGATCTGGACTGGATTCTGGACTGGATCTGGACTGGATCTGGAATGACCTGAACTGAGCCTGAACCTGATCGACTGACTGGACCGTACTGGACTGAATCATTTCGTACTGGCCGGACTCCGACTGAACTGGATCAGGTTAGATTTGGCTTTGAATTGATTGATTGATTTGGATTGATTTGGAATTTATTCTATGGTTGTATGGTGGCTATTCGGATTGATCGGGATTGATTGGACTGAATGGATTTGTATTGATTTGGATTGGATTGACTGATTAGATTTAGATTGATTTGTTCAGATTAGGGTTAAATTGATTGGATTGAATTCTTGATTAGCATGGATTTTCTTAACTCTTTATTATTAGGTTGTTCTTAAATCTTATTAGTAATGAAGTTCAACACCGCTTAGCTTGGATTAAGCATTGGGTAAGATTTCAATGTTGGAAGAAATTATTGTGTTTGACAAACAAAAGAAGGCCATTTGTTGTTCTCTATCAATCCAACGATAAGATGCGCACAAAGCAAGACCATGCTGAGGGTGGGCTGGGTTCGTTCCTTGGTGCCGGTCTAGACAATTTTCGGATTGAAATTGTCTCGACTTCATGGGCAAGTATCATCGTGGGCATTTCATGAAAGTACGAAATGCAAAATGGTAACTTTAGCTAGAAACCTCGCAGTTATTGAATTGTAAGTCGCTTGATGAACACTTTTGCTTAAGGCGGCCTAATTCCAATGTGGGGATGCAATGCCAATAAGAAGAAGAAGAATAATCAACGAAAGTATGAATTGCCGTTTTATCTATCACCACCCATAGTTTTAAACCTACCTGAATCATTGTTCTGGCATTAAAACCATGATGTTGAGTCGTTTATCTGCACCTGCTGATCCTTCTGGCAGTTGCCATGCCATCACTTCATTTACGGTGGGCAAGCGCAGCTTGATTCCATTCATCCAGTTTTAACTGCGTCGGTCGTTTCTGCTACCAGCATTTCTACTTCTTCCAAATTCTACTTCCGGTTATCGTAAGGACGACATCGTCCATGAATCCAAAGATCTTCACGCCTTTTGGGCAACTTCTGGTTTTAGGAACCCGTTGCATCGACTTCGTTTGGAATTATTTCCTGTAAATATGCATCTGTATGTGTGTGTATATTATAGCAAGCGCAGTTGGGGCGAAAACGCAAACTTCATCCAATCAAGTGAGATTTGGCGCCTTTCTGAATCCGACATTCTGTAGCAACTACAACTGTTGTCGAAGGGTGGTTTCTATTCATGCTTTATTTTTTAGCTGAGTTTTATGGTGCCTACAAATCGGTTGCAAATTGAAATCAAGAATGTCAAATTGCAAAATTGTCAATTTTTTTTTTAAACTAACAAAATCAAACCATTTTTTGCTAGTAGGTGTTATTAGTCTAGTTTTATTGGTATACAAAATGTCGGCATAAGATCGACTAGGCCAAAGTTATGATCAAAGACAAAAAGGTGCCCACAGCCGGAACTTCTTCCTTATTATCTATTAATTAAGTTTAAAGACTAAGGTCAACTTGTATATGAGTGGAAGTTAGATTAAGACCGACTTCTTTGTAGTTTTTTCCTCGAGCCATTCTTTTTCATTCCCTATTTAGGGCCAATCTCCGTTAGCAGCTAATGGAGTACTTTATTGTTTTCAGTGTTCGTCAAAATTATCTTTTGGATCTTTGAATTCCTCAATGTAAATAGTAAAGGATTTTCATTATGCTTCTACTGATGTATTGGCTGGTAAGTTTATTCCATGTTTTACATGAAAATTTCTATATTCTCATTCTCTCCATGCGTGATAGAATAAACGGCAATTTACATTGCTAGACAGACATAACACAATTAATTGCTTTTCAAAATAGGAGTATTATTCACGAAGCCAATTATTTGGCAGCCTCGAGCCTCACGTTCAAGTAGAAAAATCAACAACGATAAACGATTAAAAAGTAATTTCCCATTGTTGAGACACTTTTTCTTCCTCACTGATGATGAGCTTCCAAGGATTGCTGATATTCTTTTTTCCACCCTAACAAGTAAAAATGTGTTTCATATGGTGTATACTATGTATCGTGTACTGGACATGTTTCGATGTATCAATGCCAAAAATATCTTGACAATGGTACTCATATTTTGACGATACAAGTTATCACGCAATCAGTCTTATTACATTGTTTTATCGTGTTGTTTTCCATTGGAATGTGGATGTGCTATCGAAGCTGTTTCCTAGGAACGATGTCTGGGATTGTTTTGTCACGTAGCTCTCCTTTTTTGTAACTAATTGTTAAGCCTGTTACTGACTGATCCTTCTTTATATGCAAATGCTTTTTTAAATATGATGAATTTTGTTGACTTTAAAAGTTATTTTTAATTTCAAGTATAATGGAAATAGGTAATTGATTTGAAACAGATTAGTCCTTATTTTTCATTCGGTATGAATAAATACACATTTTCTGTGTTAAATAAATAAATTCCGAGTTGAGTCAAGATAGAACCGAAGACGACCACACAGTTTGGTCGAAATACGATCTGCAAAGATATCGAAATAATTGGTGGAGTTAAATGGAGTTACTAAACTCGTCTAGACGGTTGAAATTTTGCTCGATTGATTTTCTCACAATGAAGTTTATAGGATTTGCTATTGTGATCATTTTAATACTCAGCTTGTTCTGAAATGGAGTTTTCGTAGAAAACGAATCCTTTTTGTATACCTGGAAATGAGAGCATCCCATGACAGCCGGTGGTTGTTTTTTTATATTGCAAACGCCTAATAATTGTAATTTGCATTGTAATTTGGCGTTCGATATTGCCGCTCAATTGGGACTAAGGAGTCAAGGAGATTTCGATATTGATATTGGATGATTTGTTCGTTTGAAAAATCCGTTCTTGCCTATTCGTGAGGTTTCGCCAGCTTACAGCCGTATAAGGTCAGCAGCTTGATTATGTACCGAAGGCATTGGTTGATGAACACTGCAGCAGGTGAGTAATCCACCATTTTCACGTTAGATTTAACGATTCTGATTTTGGTGCGTTAACTTGTCTGCCAGTTTTGTTTCAATCCATTAAGTCGCAAAGGAGCGTCATTGCAGTTCGTGCTCCGTGCACTTGGGCCAGGAGTACAACATCAACACCGACTCGAAGTCTGTAGGTGCTCATTGTAAAGAGTGACTCATCAGTTCATAGTTAAGGGACAATAAAGATGATGGAATACGTCCTTGTCTCACACCGGCTACGATCCGAAGGTATGGATCAGAAAGATATGGTGTAGGTTGCGTAATGGTGCTGGAGAAAAAAATCCGCCCTGGCCATCCTATAACAGCATTCTAATAAGTCCTGTTCCATTACATGCATAATGAAATCTCGTTTTTTTGTACAACTATGTTTTTACGCAAGCTATTTGAGGTGGATTCAACATCGTTCACCTCTATACAATGAATATAAGTTATTCAAAAATGCTATACCCTAAAGAATAATTACCACTTCACTTACCCTTCTTGAGACAACGTATTTAGCGGTTAGGTTGAAATCGTCTATCCTAACGTACATCGCCGTGGCATTTGTCTTCGACACAATCAGCAGAAGTTAGCACTAGGTCTGGTTTAGCAAGGTTCAGTACATAAAATTGTGTCGCAACTCGCCTAGAATTTCCTGTCGACTCCAAACGCTGACCAACCATTTAACATCGGCTTGCTGAAAACTATTGCTGGGATCTGACCAAATGAGCACCCTGGACCACTGGTAGCGCAGGTATTATGGTAACCCAGGGTACCCTCATCATGGGAGGTTCGAATAATAGTGGAATCATGCACAACATCCCTTGAAACATCCGTTCGGTTTTCTCAAATCGATTGGAATTTTCCTGGCGATAAGTTCGAACATTGATTGGTGGAATGCATCGACCGGACATGATTGCGTCTTTACATTTTGACAACAAATGAGGTTTTCTGCGCAGGGATTTTGTATAGGCGAAGGTTTATCTAATATCATCACACTGCGTTGCAGACACATTTTCCGGCAAACGGAACGGAAGACTTACAAAAACTCTATTTAATGGACATGTCCGGTGCTGATTCGAAGTCAACATCACTTGGAGCACATTGCCAATCAGGAAATGATCCATCACAACGGTTTCGTGTAGGTATCAGAACTTTGGATTTGGTTGGAATATTAACACACTTGATTCGCAGGACATTGCCCTGAGGCAAACCGCAAATCTATGGTGCAGCTTTCAGCGGGACACAGATCCGTCACATTCATAGAGCTTTGGGATGTTTGATATTTTTACAGCAAACTTGATTTGCTACATAATTGAGATACTGACTCCAAATTGATCCCATCATAAATATCCGACGAGCGTCTCACATTGATCTGCTGACACATTTCCATCCGTTGATATCTTGACAGCATTCCATCCCACTCGGACATGATCTTTGTTGCTCTCAGATCTACGAAACTGAACTTGGACACTCCCGTTGCACACTTGCATGAGGGACGCACTGCCTTGCAAGTATGTTTTTGTGCCTTCAGATTCTAACAGACTTATTATTTTGGCAACTGCTGGTTTCAGAAATCTTAAGTTGATTAATGGTGAATCTGAACACCGTTCGGGTGTAACATTTGTCCATCACATCTTAGAGGTATTTTGGTACCTTACAGCAAACTTGATTGGGCAAGCACTTCATGCTGGAACTTCGTAGATCGATCGAATTTGCATCAGAACATTGATTGCGTGGTAGACAGGTTCCTTCGCAGACATTTGCAGGTGATAGAGATGGATCAGAGTTCAACGGAGTATATAACTGAGTCGACAGCAAATTTGGTCATCTGGGCAATGTCCATTTGCAATCTCAAATTGATAGAATTGCGTCCGTAGCACTAGGAAGTTCGACGAGTGAACACATATTCCATCACAGTTCTGGTCGTAGAATTGATTTTATTGTTCTTAACTTTTACAACACACCTTTTAATGGACATTGTGAGGATCTCAAATCAAAATTTTTAGTATCGTTGCAATTCTTCGGAAACGCAGGATCCATCGCATTTTTTAGAACTGGATTTTTACAGCAAACAGTGTTGAATGGGCATTTATTTCCGGACAAGCGTAAATCGATGTCATTTCGCCATGAGTTCAGCTCAGGCACTGCTGTTGAAAACACAGGTTCCATCGCAATTTTCAGATGAATTACATCAGTCTGTTTCAGATTGTAGCAACATACTTGGTTTAGTAAAAGCTGTTACTCGTCGAGCGTAAATCAATTAGTTTTATTTCTAGGGTCATCAGCGCATTGATCCATCGTGGCACATGTTCCTTGGCAGCTCGGCATTTGTGTCATGGACAGCATACTTCACCGAATGCGCAACCATTAGCAATTTAGATTGATAAATCCTGAACCACTCATCGGACATTGGGATACAGGAAGGCATTTACCGTTGCATTTGGTTTGTGTTGTTGTGCCAACGGCATTGGTGTTTCATAGAATATGATGTTTTGGACATCCCGCATCGTTAAGTCTCGAGAAGATTCAAGTCTCGCACATCTTGACATAGGTATACAAACCCCTTGACAAACTCTGGCAATCTTCACATTGTTACAACACATTAGGCCTACCGGACACTCATCGCGTTTGAACATTCGATTTATTAAATCTTTCACGGGTTGTAATCAGAACATTGGCTCTGAATACACACCTTCCCGCAAGTTTCTCGTTGATTAGGGTTAACATTAATATCATGTTGGCTATGTACCACATCAGGTGCCCATGGTTCAAAATAAGTAATTGTTTGTGGCCTTGAATCTTACAGCATACTTTACCATGCGCACAAACTTGTTTTCCTATTCGTAAATCAACCGTGTCAAATCTCGTTCCACATTCTGATTCCTCCACATTCTCCGTCAAGCTGTAATCAACACCGGAGGATCCTGTTTACCCACAGCAAGTCATACCATTTGGGCATTCATCATTTCAGCGACCGCAATCCAGTAGTCCATTCGTCGGTTATGACTTTGTTATCTATTTGCGCATAAATACTGCGGAACACAAACACTCTGGCGCATTTAGGATAATCGTGCGCTTACATATTCGCATAACTCACAAAGCTACATGTATCGACGCAACGACAAAAATCGACGCTTGCGAATATTGCTCTACTGAGGCATCGCGTCCCTCAACTGACGACATTACTCTAGTGGAAGTCTTGTGTGTATGATCGACTCGGTTCTAAATACCTGTTTCTCAATCACAAACAGTGCGCTACGCCAACCGTCCTTCACAATAGTTCTTGCGTATCTTGAAATTGAGTTTTCAGAAAAAGAAATGAAAATTTCATTCATACTTTGTACGACTTGGTGGACATTTTATTGCTATGCAAACCCAATTTATGACGTAGTATGCAGTCTAACAAGACAAGTTGCATCTCTGCACATGGATGATATTATCTTCGAAACCGGTTGAAGCTAACTAGAAGTAATGAATCATTGGGAATACATTTACTCATTGCATGTTAATCCGATAATAATTGCAACGGGGTATACCATCTTTCACAATGATCTAACACGCACGTAGAAATGATAAACGTGCTCGATTTATCAATGAGTTAACATCTTTGCTATAGCATATTCATTGATCTGAAACATCAGTAGTACTTGATGATTATAAGCTGATATCGTATTTTATCAATGATGTACAGATTATACTTATTGCATATATTGCATACTTATGTATTCACGTTGTGAGTAATGGTTTGAAAAGCGCTACAGTAACTACTTTGCATAATTTACAATGATCGATAGCTTGCTAGTATTCAAAAAGGATGATATATGATCTTAAGCTCACAAGTTTGTAGAAATTAATGTCCCCATTTTTTTCAGGAAATAATAAATAGCAATTTAAATAATTAGAGCTTAGGGCTGCTTATTTCTATAAAAAAAAAAATACAGGGGTTGAACAGAATGATCGGACAGGCAAATTTTATCGAAATTCAAATGCCATAACTCTGTGAAAAATCAACGATTTCTTTGGTTCTTACAGTGTTCGACTGGAAAATTAATCAAGTTTTTCAAATCCATGTTCATACGCTAGACACCGGAGATAATCCGATTATTTGAGGGCATGTCAAAATTCATGTTTTGAGCGCTTGTATTTTGTTTGGGTGAAATGTTGACTCTTTTTATATTTTTAATAAGCTTCCAGAAAATTGCTGGAGGACTTCAGAGGAAGAAATTTCGGAGAAATTCTTGGAGAAACTTCCGAAGGCGTTATGTAGTACTTCGAGGAACTTCTAGATAAACCGGAAGAACTTCGAGGATTTTTGTAAAACTTCTGAGAACTTCGCGAGAAATTCTGGGGAAACTTCCAGAGGCTTCCTAGACATACTTCTGGAGTAACATCTGGCAGAACTTCCGGAGAGTTTTCTGGAGGACTTCGGAGGAATTCTGGAAAACTTTCAAGGAATTAGAGAAACTCCGGAGGAACTTCCGGAGGAATTGTGGAGGAATTCCTGAGGAATTCCTAGGAGTTCCAGAGAATTCCCGGAAGGAATTTCGGAGGAATTCCGGAGAAAATTTCAGAGGAATTCCCTGAGGAACTCCGGGGAATTTCTGGAGGAACTTCGGAGAACTTTCAGAGGATTTCTGAGGAACTTGAATACTGACTAGATTTGCTGCTGAATGATGTAACTTTCGATGAATTGGCATTTATTTTTCGCAAAATTTTTTCACCATTTTGTAGGTGAGTGCCTTAGCAAAGAGAGGAGGGATAGCGTCAAAGAAAGTTACGCAGTCAGCGTAATGGCTTCAAACAAAAGAATTGTTTTCTTTTATGTAAATATTCAAGTTCAGAGTTTTAATTCGAAGCAACGTGAGTTGGTGCAAAATGCACCCGCAATAAGGACGGGAGATATAAGAGGCATCGATCGACTGCCTCATTGGTCGGCCCATCGCATAGCTGCCCGATCTAGTTCTCCAGCAGTTCGTAGACTGCCCTGCCGGTCTCCGCTGGTGGCTCTAGTCCGCCACTTGCCGACGTATCATCATCCGGAAAATCATCGGCTTTTCGCCGCAGACTATAACGACCGACCGCTTGCTACCATTATCGCCATCTGAGTTTCCGTCAGTCACCTCATCATCCAAGGCCGACCGAATTATCGTTGTGGCCTGTCGGCGGTTAGTCTGGCTGTTCTCAGCCGCGTAACTGTCAGACCTATAGGCTTTAAATCGCCGGGCGCGTGTCAGCTGCTTTTCCGTCCGGCCGACGGCCTTTGTTAAACCAGAGCGTCCAGCCACCATTCAGACACCGAAAACCGCTCCCCAACGCATCCTGCAGACTCATCACCTCCGACCACTACCTACCTCACTGGTGAATTCTGGCATAGCAGCCTGGTCTGTTCACGGCATGTTTACTCTATATGTTCCGGGAGGCCTTTGTGAACGAACCAGTGTCTAAGCGTAATGTTTTTTTTTGTATAAAGCTTAAACCTATATTTCAGTTTTCTGGTCAGGTCCTTACGCCTTGAACATCAAGACCCTGAACCGGAGCAAAAAGGCTCTGTGCTATCCTAGACAATTGGTGGCTAGACAGTAGCTAGGGTTCAGGTCATTTGGTTTTCAACTGATTTTCAATTTATTCCTACCAATCGATTAGCAATTTCCGTAATTTTTTTCATTTTATCGTGACTTGGAAGTCATTTGCCATGAAGCGTACGAGTCGAAACATGTTTTTATATAATTTTTCATGATTATTTTAGAATAATAACCGAAGACTCGTGATTTTCTTCTTCTTCTATGGCTCTATTCCAGCTGGAACTAAGGCCTGGTTTAGTAGTAGTACTCTCGGAGAGAGGACGAAAACTCAACACTAATGAAGGAGCAAGAGGACTCCAAAGATTCAACCTGTAGAAGACTGAGAAATTCCAAGAAATAGAAATTTATGCTGAGCGAAAGTGCTCCAAAGAATTGGAATTTATGAAGGAGCAAGAAGACTCAAAGTTGGAAATTATTGAAGGAGCGAAAAAGCTCAAAAATTGGAATTTATGAAGAAGCAAAGGACTCCAAAGTTTGAAATTATTGAAGAGAGACTAAGAAGGACTCCAAGAAATAAGAAATTGATGAATAGTTAAAAACTAGTAAAAAGATTAATTTTAAAATGAGAACTTTCCGAAAGAACTTTGGGAACTGAAGGAATTCCCAAAGAAAAATTATTAGTAACATTTTAGGAAAATTCGAAGAAATCTCCTCAGACGTTTTAAAGGAATTCCTAGCAAATTTCTGAATGCATCCCAAAAGCAATTTTAGAAGGAATTTCTAAATAATAAATTTCAAAGAAATTTCTAAAGGAGTTTTAATGAATTTCTGAAGAGATCCGAAAAAATCAAAGAAATGGAGAATGTTGTGAAGGTACCCTGAGAGAAATGTTCAAAATTTCTTCCTTAAGCTACCTATACCTATGATGGTCGTACACTCCGTGTCGTCCGGAGCGAAACGAATGTAGTTCCTATTCCAGGTCACTTGTTCTTGGGCATCTTCCTCGATTGAGCACAGCCAGCAGCAGCCGACGACGCTTGTTTAGGCTCTCTCAGGGTCTTTGCTGTCTCTCTTCCGGCATACGTACTGCACTACATGTCAAGCCCACTTTACTATGTATTTTATCAGTATTTATTAGCCTGCCAAGGCTGCATTTTTGTACACTTGGCACAACTTGTGATTCATTCATTCGTCTGCGCAATTTACCATTTTCTACCACGTCGCACAGAAGAGTAACTAGAACAAATTCGTGGTGGACAAACCCATAAATTTTTTTTTCAACATTTATACATTCTTATTTTTTTTAGATACTGAAACATCTGCATACTATGGCTTTTCCAGAAATGACCCAAAATTTTGTAAAAAATATAATTAGGGCTCAAAATGAGTTATTGGATTTTATTTTATCTACTTTATTGTGAGTATTTAGAAAATCTTATTTTTTACACAACATAAATGTTATCAACAAGCTATTATTAGTACACAATGAGTAGATTATAGTTGTATGTCTCCATTTTGTTCATGTTTATGGTCAAATTATAAATTTTATGTTTCAGGTGATGACTTACTTGAAAATCACTTTTATTTTTATTTTTTATGTTTTTCTTCAGAGGAAAATTCATCTATGGGCAAGATCCGGCAAAAGATAAATCACTTAGGTGTAACTTCAAGATATGGACTAAGCATTCCACGTGAAAACTCGTCTCGCAAACGTCCGCAAATTAGATTCGTCAGCTATTAGAATAAAATGCGATTTTTCATCATTTTAAACAAAATTTTAACATTTGTCTATTAATTACCACATATAACGATTCCAGGAAAAATAAAAAGCATGCCATTTAGCATGCATCTTGTCAAGACACAAATAGAATAATGGGTCTCCCCAGAGTTGCGTTGATATCTTTTTGAAAAACCTTATATTGAAATCGCTTATCTAAATTCCCTGGTGCATTGTAGAGAAATCTGTTACTACATAGATTTAGGATGAACTTCTATGAAAAGTGATCATAACAGGTGAACGGTCCCTTATTATGATAGTTTGTCATGGCTAGCTATGATATCTTGTGGGCTTCTGACTGACAAGTAATCGTTGTTGTTTCAAGCATGGTATATAGAATACAGGTGATTTATAATTTTTACTACAGGCTTCATCTTTTCAGACCCTGCTTTTAAGGGTTAAGGTTTGCTAAGGATAAAAAGAGTGTTCAAGCAAAAACAGTGTTTACATTTGTGCATGCGAATTTATCAACCATTTTCTTCTGGGATCCTGCATGGGTTAAAATAAGTTAGATGTTTTTCCTATACAAATGTTAGAAAATCCACTGAGATAGAGTTTAACTGGGGGTTTTGCTACTTTGTGGAATATAGCCATTTTAGAATCGTTTGCGTATGAAAGTAAAAATACAAATAAACGCGAGGTTTTATTTGAAAACATATGTGTTTTGACATTTTATCTGGTTTTACACTGCTAGGTGGATAGATTTATCCAAAAATTGCATTTTCCTGCATAATTGCAAATATTATTATGTCTCAGGAATATCAGTGCCCAAATAACCGCAAAAATAGTTTTGCCAAGAATTGCCTATTTACCCTAGCGTCGCCAAGTATTCTTTCTTCTTTATTGGCATTAAATCCCCACATGGGACAGAGAGCCGCTTCGGGCAGCTTAGTGTTCATTAGCACTTCCACAGTTATTAACTGCGAGGTTATTGCCTAGATTACCATTTCTGCATTCTGATATCATGAGGCTAGCACGATGATACTTTTATGCAGTCGAGACAATTTCCATCCGAAAATTGCCTAGACCGGCACCGGGAATCGAACCCAGCCACCCTCAGCATGGTCTTGCTTTGTAGACGCGCGTCTTACCGCACGGCTAAGGAGGGCCCCGCAAAGTATTGAGCGCAGTCTTTTACGTTCAAACACTCCGAGAATTCGATAGTCTGCATCTTCTAACGTTCATAGGGCTACTGGACGAATCAACGATGTGTACAGAACTAGTTTTGCTGTCTGTATAAGCCCCTAAAGTTACCAAAGAATTTACTGGAGGAATTTTCAAAAAAGAAATTCGCTAGAAATTGCTTAATTTAGTTTTGAAAAAATTCCTATAGAAATTTCCGAAAACAGAATTCCTTAAAGGATCTTCCGAAGAAATTCTTAAATTAATTTTCGAGGAAAATTCCAAACAAATTTCCAAGGCTTAAAAAAATTCCGAAATAATCAGGAAATGAATTTCTGAAGAAGGTTTTAGAGAATATTTGGAGCAATTCTGAAACAATTTTCGAAGGAACCCCTAAAACATTTTCCATAGATATTTCAAAAGAAATCTACGAAGGATTTCAGAAGGTATATCCGAATTTCTGAACGTTTCAAGATTTTCGAGAAATCTATACTGCAGGAAGATCCTTCAGGAGTTACTTTGAATAATCCTTCAGGAACTTTTCGATATTCCTCAGGAACTTTGTTCAGGAATTGCCAAGAAGAACTTGAAGGAATTTTCAGAATGGCTCAACAATTTTCCCATCCTGAAATAAATTTCTGAGGGAATGCGGAATAAATTCCGAACTAATTTTTAGGGAAATTCCAACCTGAGCAGGAGCGACGACCGATAACAGAAATTGGTAGTGATTTAGCTCTGCATAAGAGGTAAAATACCAAAAATTATACCAAAAACTTATACGCAGAATACTTGAGGCATACCATGCTTAGGTTAGAGATGGGCAAAACAGCTCATTGCAGTGAGCGGATCTGATCCGTTCAGCTCATTGAAAAGAGTCAGCTCCTTGGATCAGCTCTCAGTTCTTTAATGCTACATATATTAAAACATAATATTACATTATTATTTTAATTACTGTTCAAAAATTTGAAAAATGTATGTCATTCATTAATTTATTCTATTTATTATTATTTATTCTATCTATTTACCTCACTTTGAAATTTTTAAAATGTTAAGCTACAGTGAGGTAATAATTTCTATTGAAAAACCGTCAATTTTAAACTAATAACATTTATTACGCTTTTTCTACGCGTTTGAAGTCTAGAAGTTCATTTAGAACCATCACATTAATTTCTATACAAAAACTAACTCTACATTATTTTCTATTCATAATTTAAGTTACATTTTGTTGATAACGTTTCTCAAATCGTTAATTGAATAATTCAGTCCCTAGTCTCTGATATGTATATGAACCATATCACGTGTCATAAGTTTTCTCTTCATACTGGTGCAGTAAATCAACGTGCCTTGTTTGCGCGCTTCTAACCATGCGTAGTTGACATTTTCTCACAAGGAGCCCATTCATCTATATTGGTTCGAAATGCGAGAGAACAAGAGAGTAAAAAAATACAGAGCAAACAAACAAACCGAGTGCACATGTAGAAGTATGGTAGCGGGAAAACCCGTCGCAAGTAAAAGATCCGCTCCGTGCAAGACACAGCTCCCAGTTCGGTTCGTTTGACTTTGAACCACACGGTTCGCTCGCTAAAATCGGTCGCGACTGATCGATCGAGATCCGTGTCGCACACCGCACGGATCTGAGCTGGTGGCGCAGCTCTGCTTCCCATGTCACCAGCAATTTCGAGCTGCGATGACGACATGAGCGGAACTGAGAGTTGTTCGGATCTTTTGCTTGGTACATGGTCGTTCGCTACCGCACTACTAGGTATCTTTTTGTGTCCGTTCGTAGCGCCGAGTATGTGGGTATGGGTTAAGAAATAGACGGCGCTCGTGATTATTTTTGTTTGTGTATTTCTTTATTCTCTCTGCAGCAGAAATGATTTCTGCTACCGATGGTGCTTTCTTTTGGGTTTGATGGTGCTTGAGGTGCAAACAATAAACGATCAGCACGTGCGCGGTACTGGACTGAATGCTTCATACAAGCTCGCTTGTGTTGTGTACCGCGAGCGTGGTATTTTCGTTTGTGCTGTACAAAACATAACAGCGCGCGTACTGAGTGCGTACGCTCGAGGAGTTTCTCTAGGCGCGTTTGACAATGATTTATTTATCTTAGAAGTGAGCTGCTGAGCTGGGCTTCTTTAAAAAGATCCAAGGCTCATCAGCTCAATGTAAGGAAGCGAACTTTGAAAGAGTTCTGAGCGAGCGCCCATCTCTAGTAGGTATTTCAATACCAAACGAATAATAATTGGTTATGCATTAGGTATTGAAATTCAATTTAATAACTGAGCTTGTTATGGCTTAAGTATTGTGCATCAGCTATGGGAAAACTCACTCACTCACACGAACCACGCAGATTTAAAATCCCTATCCATCAGCGAACACACGATTGCAAAATGAATGCTACTAAACCCAACAGCGAACCAACAAACGATTCATACCTAATGAGTGCCTCCCAGTGAATAAGTGAAACCGAAGATAGCAAGGAAAGAAATCGAGAGATGAGGATAAACTGAGTGAGTGAGTGCAGCAGAAAATACTGAGTTGTTCTCAGCAGCATTCATGAAAAAAATGTAACTTAGGTCCTTTTGAAAAGTTAAGCAAGAAATATACTAATTTGTCAATTATATTCAAAAATTGATTTCTAAATAAAAATTGTATTGACTGGATAAAAGACTAGAAAAAGCATCCACATTAGGGATTTAATCAAGGGGAGGAACGCTTAGCACATTGTGAAAAACACCGTGTTTTGCAGTTTAGTATCACAATGATGGAACATTATTTTCCATTCTATCACAATCCTGGCACAATATGGCACCCCGTGTGGCACACTTTTGACAGTTATTTTCTCGGTGTACATAACTGGCAACTCTTCCAAGTCGATATGGCATTTGACTACATCGAGTCCAATGATTTAAATGGACGTAACTATAAGTCAATCCTACATCGATGTGAGTGTGCAAACTTGATTGAATTGACTTTAATATATATATTATATATGAGTCAAATAGTAGCAGTAAGTCAAATAAATTTGTGGCCAATTATTAAAGTGAACGAATTTCATAAGATTTTAAATTTGGGCGATTTATGTTTACGCCACTTTAGATTGACGCCCGTTTGATATGCTAGTGTCATTGTTTATTGCCATTTTGTTTTATTTTGATTAGATGAATATGTGAATTTATTTTAAAAAATAGTGTTTTATCACACGACGTGGTAATTTCTCGAAGTTTATAATGGATGAGGTAATAATTCGTATCAATAAATTGCTTTTACGTACTACATAAATATCTTTGTTTTAGAATCTTTTTTTGGGGAAAGTTGGAGGCGGAGTACGGAACTGTAAATCTCCACATCCGGAATATTTTGAAAATTCAAAATTTATGCAGTCAGTCCCTGTCTCAGGTTACCACCGAGGCCATACTTCAAATTGAGAAAGATATACGTGTTATGGCAGACAGCTTAAGATTGGCCGCCGAAGCTGGGGGAACCCCATTACACGAAATATATGGTGCAACATATGCTACTAGCCCGGAAAATTTTCGCTTTTTACGTGGCGAGGTGATGTGTCTACTGGATTTGGCGAATCTCATGCAGAGAAGAGGGATAAAATATTGTATAACTACCAAGAATAGGATGCTTAAGGGCCCAGAGTTTCACCAGCTCTATGCGACGGGGATTTGGAAGATATGTCGAGAGCATTACAAGAAAAAGTATTGCTGCATTTCAGTTCACAGTAAGTTTTAAGCTTAATTATAAAAAAAATCTTGCAAACAATAGCTCAATTTCGCTCTTAAATTCATTTTTTTGCCAAAGGGGAATCAACAATATCAAGCCAATATTTGAAAAGGGCGTAGTAGCCAAAATGTATTCTTATTGGTTCCTTATCAACATACTTAGCTACAAAGGACAAAGAACTGAAAAAAAATCATTTTGGCTGTTACGTAGTTTTCAAATGTTGGCCTAGATGTACCCTTTAATGTCGTTTATCCATACTTGGATCTTCACCAAAGACTCTTCTTGAAGAGAGATTGGGTATACGTCATTCATGAATACTCAGTGAGGAAACATTTTGTTCATTGGCCAGTTCAATATTTCATATTGTTTCTATCATTTTTTTTCTAGTTGCATTTCTAATTTATTTCATTCGTAATTTATTCAGAGGCATAGACGATTCGAGATATGATGAAATGTTAGAGCTGCTCAAAACTATCAACATAAAAGTTTTCCCAAATGGCTGTGGCAAATATAGGGCAGAAGCCTTATGTCCTATTTGTCAAGCAAATGGAAAAATGTCAAAATTATCCTTTGCGATGGACGAGACGCAACTGGCATATTTACAGTTTAACTCGACACAGCAACGCTTTGCATTATCCAATGCCAGACTCTCAACGGAAGCGAGCTCGAACAATCAAAAAAGAAAAAGGAACACCACCAAAAGCTATTGCCGAAAATCATTTGACAGATGTGAAGCGGTCGCGTCATCTCAGCAGCAATTCCATCGAAATCAACTTCTCGACCAGTACCGATTCAAACAATGATTCAAATTCCGTTTCATTTGATCCACTGAATGTTACAGAATATGAGGTGCTAAATGATTCGAGTGAGTGGATTGAAGAATCTGGTCATGATGCTAAAAGAAGTAAGGATTGATGACGAGCAAGTTGGTAAGCTTTAATTATTAAATTCAAACATTACTAAAAGACAAACTATTTTCTTTCCTCAGACATATTGAACGAAGAAGATGGTAATATCCAGGGTTGTTAATCGATAAATTATCGTCGGTAAATTAACGCCAACTTCGATAACGATAATGGTTTTACGATGACACTTCGTTGACGATAAAGTGAGCGTTGAATTAACGTTATCGTTATCGAGTATTCGTTGATTCATCGATTATCGAGTTAACTGTAACATGTACTACACAGTTTAAAGAACAAATACTCCAAGTTGGGTGTAACATCTGTTTAAAGTATTGTATCGCCTTAAAATATACAAAACGCTTTTAAATCCTGGAATAAAATTGGAATTCAAAGAGGTCACCGAATTGACCAACACATTATTTCGATCAATTATTAAATTTCATATAGAGTCGCAGTTGTCTAATATCCTCGAAACACTTTCGGACGTTACGCACCTCTCGACAGCTGCAGCCGAGTTGGATCCGCAGATTGTAGATTCCAAAGAGCTCATCGTTTATGAACCTATGTAAAACCCATTGACTATATAGAACTTGAAAGCAATTAAAACCAATTTCCTTAAAATAATTTTTTTTCGAACTGTTTTCCAACAGGAACCGTCAATTTAATGAGTCGAAAGGGAAAACTAGTATTACTGAATCTCTCCACAAAGCATCACCACTACTAGATATTGAAATCAACATGAATGCACGATGTCTTCTTCAAAGAACATATGGAGCTCGTTATTCTGAATATGAGCATGATGTAGCAGCTTATTTGTTATTAACCTCGGGGAGAAGCGCTTACAAATTCAAAAAGGCCAATATGAATCTCATAAGTCTAAAATCGGTACAGCGACATATATCTCTTCACACCCACGATACCAGAGAAGGTGTTTTAATGATTCAACCTCTAGTTAAGTATTTGGAAACCAATAATTTCCCGAAGGTAATTGCATTAAGTGAGGATGGTACTTCGCTGTCTCCTAATCCGGAGTATTCGCCTCGTACCGATTCTTTGCGAGGTCTTGTTGCGCCTTTGGACAGCAATGGAATGCCAATACTTGACTGCTTCAAAATGACATCAGCGGAAAAAATGATTCAGGACCTAAAAAAGTACCCCATTGGAGAATATTTATACATTGTTATGGCTACCCCGATGGTCGTTGGTGCATCTCCTTTTTGTGTCTTGTATATGTGCAGCGACAACAAGTTTACGCATCTTCAAGTCCAGCTGCGCTGGTAGAACGTAGAAGATGAACTCGAAAAGGCTGGAATAAAAGTAGTATGCCACTCATCGGACGGTGATCCACGACTCCTGCGAGCCATGAAGCAAAGGACATGCCTTCCACATCCGACTGCGTGTACATTATACGGGCCATACTTCATAGCTAACATAAGCGACGATGTAGTTTTCATTCAAGATACTATACATCTTGTGAATAAATTTCGCCATGCCTTGCTGAATCCGAAGAAACATATGGAGTTAGGTAGGTGTTAAAACTAGAACAGCTAATACGCTAGCATAGTACATTAGTATAGTAAAATTACTCTAACGAAATGTCTCATTCATTAAACTTCAAGGCAACTATGATGTAACGTCTGCTGATTTGAGAAATATGCTAGAAAATGGAGATAAAGTTATACACAGAATGAACCCGTCTGATCTCAACCCTGCTGATAAGATGAAATTTGATCCATCATTGAAACTGATGACACAAGATTTGATCGAACACTTGATCGAAGTAGTTCCAAATTCGAACGGTACAGCTATATATTTAAAACTGATGGGTTTGATTTATAACTCTTACACCATGGACGACATTTCTCCGACAGAACGAATATGTACAATATGGTTTGTTGATTTGGTTTTAAATTAACCTTCCACAAACAACATAAATGTATAATGCTTTATCGGTCAAATCAAATAAATATCTGTTTGTCTGAGGTTATACTAAATGCTCGACTAAGTGTATCTCTTTTTTAGAGTCGATGTTCACGTAGCGGTTTTTTACCCTGCGTGTATGCCGCGTCCACGTATGGTACCCAGCATTAAATGGAATAATGCACACGTATACGTGTGCAGTGCACGACTACATTTGATGCTGGGTATCTTGCGTGGATGCGGCGTGCACGCAGCTTAAAAAAACGCAACGTTGGCATCGACCTTTAACAGTGAAAGATCATTTGTCTAAATGTACTGCTTATGTTTATTTTAGGACTACTTTGTTCTTTCTTAGAGCTTGACGTTGGCAATGTATTAAAAAGGATAACAGCATTCAACATTGTATAACTTCTAATGTATACTGGTGCTTAGAGTTGAACGCACATGAGATGGTTCATTTTTTGATATACTGTCGTGAAAATAATGTACCAGAGCAGTTCGTACCACAGATACTTAACAGTCAGCCCTGTGAAACTTCGTTTCGAGAGCTAAGATCTATGACTACAATGAATCACACAGCGATCAACTTTACTATGAAGGATGTGGAACAGAGAATGCAACGAGTACAGATGAAGCTACTAATAGCTCATCGTAGAAAAAACATGCTTTCATTTCCCAGTCTTCGAAAAAATGCTTCGAAAGCATTGGCTGCTAAGTCATACGATCTTCCAGATGATGACCAAATTTCACAATCCATCAAAAAGGCCGTGGAGAAGGCAACGGAACTTCTTCTGTCTGTAGGGTTTTCAAAAAAGGATATCAACTTTACAAATAGCTTAATACTGCGTAACTCTGATGTGACATATGAGTTTGAATATGTAGACGTCGGCAATATTACTGACACATGTGAAGATTCCACGAACGGTAAATATTCAAAAATTAATTATATTCGTATGGGAACGGACATATGTATTCCACTATCATTTAGGTAATGATGAAAGTCTTTCAAATGGCGACATAACCATCGAATGCGCAACTAGAGTGTTTCCGAAAACAGGAGGAGAAGCTGTTCTTAGACGTTGCACAACAAAACGGAACGAAACGGAACAAAATATTTTCAAAATAAAACGCACAAATGGAAAAGTTGTGAACATTACAAAGTCTAAAATGCTTTGGATTATGTCTTCCGGGCGATTTAAAAGGACAAACGATCGGTTACAACGCTTCCATCGTATTGGAATAAAAACTAAACCACAAAAACTTTGCACGAAAGCCGATTAGTATGGCACGGTGTAAGTTTACACAATACAGCTTTTGACACAATGTTATTTTTAAGTTGAATGAATAAGATATTTCTCTTAATTCGCGTTCATTAAACAACCGTAAATGTTTTTATTCAGTTTGTTTTTAATTCTATCATTTTTATTACTGATCTCTGTCATGAATATAATACCACTTACCACTTATGAGTTTTCCATAATTCGCATCCGAAAGTCGTTAGTGTCCTGCTGCTGTAGATGGTATGTTCCATCTGGCTCTGGAATATCGGCGAATGCCAATACTTGGGATAATAGAGATAAGCCTCTTATCTCCGGTTTCAAATCAAGTTTTCACTTACCGGCAGATTCTAGCATACGGCTTTCTCCGCGCATTCTTAAATTACCGAGCTCTTTTTCGGAGCGATGAGAAAATAGAGGTTTACATTACATTAACTTATTTCCTAGCTTGAGTCGAGGCTTTTACGTTAACTAATCTCGAAAAAAAAAAAAACAACAACAAACAGCTGTCTGTCACAATCACCTGATGACTTTTATGAATCTTTACGGAAGTGTTGCCAAAACATGTCGATTTTCGACTAAGTAAAATATGCACTTTTATACACACTGTGGCACAGGTAAGAACACTGTGGCACAAGTTTTTACACAATATTTTTACGAATCTAAATTGATTTGTGCTAAGCGACCCACCCCTTGGATTTAATTATTTTGCTAAATTGGTTTTCCAAATAAGTCCTATAGCACCAATAAAAAATCAAAGAAAATGATTAATAAGTGGCCTGGTTAATTTTAATGAATAAAATAAATAAATATTGTCAAGATAATAGATGTGCCACTTAACTTGAAATTCCTGAACCAATGCCAGATGCTTTAAAAAAGAAGGCGCTTTAGGCATGCATTCAAGCCTTCACAAAAGCTTATGTACCGCAACAAACATAATTTGCGAGTCACCAGGGAGGAAATCAATTTATCTTGGATGCGCTGATGCGCATGCGAAACAAGCGATAAAAGAGAACCAACAACAAAGCTTTGTTTTTGTCGGAGATTAGTTACCTAATGACAAAGATCCGAAAATTTTTACTAGAAACAAAAAAGAAAACAATTTTGTTGCTAACTTTGCAGACTAGCGTTATTATGCATTATCTCTACAGCAAATTTCGATTTTATACTATCATATTTTCTGCGTTTAAGGAAACGTTCGAGAATCTAATTATGATTACAAAATAAGCATCGTATTCTCGGGAACATCAGAACATGCAAGGTAAATAATTCTTGTCATATTGTGTTTGGGTTCTGATAAAGGTTTGTTGTGAAGTGCGTTTGCCAGCAACAAACTTTGTTGACGACAATGGGTACCGTGCGGGACCGAAATCCGTACAGCACCGAAATTCATCCACCTCACGAGATATCAACAAATTAAAGGGGGTTAAAGCTAATTAATGTAGAAATAATTTATCTTATCCTGTTCAGATACTTGACAGTAAGCTTTTAGGGCATAGAAATGCAAAGAAGGCTTTAAATTAAACGACAAAATCAAAACAAATCTCCACCCACCAAACGCGGAGTTTTTGCCGCCATTTTGTTTTCGGGTAGAGCATAATTGGACCAAAAGTAACTGCGTTTTAATTGCTAATTGCGAATCATTACATGACATGAGCGGAATACAAATAGAAGGGATCGCTCAAGGTGCGTATTGAACTATTTACAGTGATAGTTTAGTCAATCAGACTGCTTGAATTTAAATATTAAGTTAAATAATAGCTGTACGGGTTTTGATCCTTTGATTCGAAATCCGTCCACCGTGGACGGATTTCGAGTCGGGAGTAGTTGAATTTATTCATTATTTTATCATGTTTTCGTAGTTTTTAATGAGTAAATGTGACGCACCTCAAAAGTAGAAGCCTTCATGCTCCTGTGTCAATGACAAACGTTTTATTTATATTCGATTTATATTTTCAAATAACTTTTTCATATACTAAGGTGCTTAAGTTTACGGATATCGATCCCCCACGGTATTAGGGAGCGGAATCATTTGGGCAGCACCCCCTATTCCCGTCCGCAACGTTCATAACTTGACCGCGTTCCAACCAAATGGCTTGATTTTCTATACATCACTAGATATCGACAGATTTGCCTTTAATCCCATGTAAATAATTTACCCAAAGCTGAGTTTAATTCATCTAAAGCGGACCTTAATCAACCCAAAATAGAGAATATTGAATTTACTCAAATTTGGGTTATTGGGCCGAGCAACCTTGGTGATGTTTGCATCTTGCTCTAGTTTTGATAGCAATCATGGGAAAGAAAGGAAAACTACCGATATTCTCATCTGTGCGTATATTGAACTCAAAGTTTGGTTGATTTATCTGTCCGTGTACATTTTAAATAATCCAGATATGTCATAAGGCTAGTCTGATTGATTTCTCCATACTGTATATCAAATATCTCCTTCCTCTCTTTAACCTCTCTTCCCAAAGAGTTCGGAAGGATCAGAAAAGATGCTAGAACTAGCAACCCTATAACCAGAGACCGGCGGAGTGAAAACCGTCGGAATGGCAACGATGAAATGCATGAAATCGCGAAATGATAATGGTAGTATTGAACTTTTGCTTGCTTCTTATGGGTGCAAAAAGTAAACAAGTCGAAATGGAACCGCTTTTGACGGTTCGATTGGAAACAAGATGGCGTCTTTGCCGATCTCTTATTCTAGTATTTCTAGCTAGAACAAGAGTTATTTGGCTTAGCTAAAATTAATGGAAAACAAAAAAAAAGTTTTTGATTGTAAATCAATTGTTACTTGATTGTGTTCAATATTTATTATATTTCAACTATTTTACACTAAATTAATTATATATAAGAGTCTAATGCTACCATAAAGTTTTCTCAAATAAAGCTTTATGTTGTGAAACAATTCGATAAATGTTGGAATGTGCAAAATTTGATGGAGCTCTACACTACTGTTATAGGATAACTGTCTCCATGCACATATAGGAAAACTAGCAAACATGGGAAGAAAAGGTTGATGTTTCAATATTAACAAATGCAGATATTTACTTTTACTTCAATGTTTTCATATTTACAAACTTCCAGGTTTTTACAGTTTTGAAATTATTTCACTGATTTCTGTATATTCTCAAACATATTAATGTGTTTTTATTTTATGAAAGACAATCTGAATATTACCAGCGGGTGATATGAGATACATTTCGCTGTCTTTATATCAATAATTCAAGTTTATATTTCGAGTTAACAGATTAGTGCGCGTCGATTCGGTCGGAGTAACACGATTCTCACAGCACAGCGGGCAAGGTGGATCGATCAGGTGGAGGACGACTTGCGGACCCTCCGCAGACTGCGTGGTTGGCGAAGTGCAGCCATGAACCGAGCTGAATGGAGAAGTCTTTTATGTGCAGCACAGGCCACTCCGGCCTTAGTCTGATGATAAATAAAAACACGATTCTCAGTATGCAGAAGCGACCGAGCCTGCATCGTATTAGTTTTTGTTTTCTCTTCGTCGCAGAATCACAGTAAAGAGTGCAAGTTTGTTCGTGTTTTGTGTTGGACGGCACGCGGTCGCGCGATTATCAAAATGTCTGATTCTGCTGTGTGTGGAGTAAATTGGAAAGTGAAACACAGTTCAGTGCAGATTTGATCGTGTTTTGTATCGAACGTAAATGATCGGAAATCGCGTCCAAACGTGTTTTCTTCAGTAAGGAACAATCGGTCGGTCATCAAAATTTTGTTGTGCTTTGTGGGTAAGCAGAACGATCGGCCGATAACCAAAATTTGTTCTGCTTCGTGCGTGGAGTGAATTAATTACAAAATTAAAGTTAGAATCGCATCCAGACATGTTTTCTACAGGAGAATGATCGGCTGGTCATCAAAGTTTTGTTCTGCTTTCGGAGCAGAACGATCACCGGTCACCGAAATTGTGTTCTGCTTTGTGCGGTCTTTAATAAAAAATAGTTTTGTTTTCATCGATCAAACTACGCCATACACGGCATACCGTTTACCAAACGAACCCCTGCCACACTCCCCACCCCATATATCCAACATCCAGTGATTTCTCGGAAGTGCAGATGACTCGTCGGTTTCATCAAAGCGAGTATCACGTCATCATTCTACGAGTATCATCCTACCCATTCCTTAATTGACCTGCATTCGGACACGGCGGCGCTGGTATTGTTTATTTTGGGCCCCAGTTCTTACATTGAAGATGATGTTAGTCCCAAACTTCATCTGTTGGTTCTCTGTGTAATTACAGCTGACCTGGCAATAACGGAGGAGCAACCGTGGGCGGTCAATCATGCTCATGCTCATGCTCATCACTAGATATCGACAGATACTAACCATGTACTAAGAAACAAGGTTGTAATGCGCTCGAATAATGAACGTTGTGGACGGGAATAGGTGGTGCTGCCCAAATGGTTATCTACCCTATTGTTAGGCGTTGCTCGAATATTGATTCCCTGCGAGTCACCTACAGGTTTAGGCGCCCGGCTGAATGAGATCTTGGCTTAGACGAATTCCAATTCCAACATGTTGTGTATTATTCTACTAATTAGATTAAATCTCCTAGATAATGCATCATTAAACCTACAAACTAATTAACCAACCTATTCATTAACCAAGACAATGCAATGTATGTCTTTTTTTTCACTGACTAATGGAACGTACACACGGTCAATCAGTTTGACCAACATTGACTCCACCTCTTGTTTATTCAAACATCCATCAAGTTTTACCAACAGCGGCACGTACAATCAATTTATTCGACAAACAATTTCACACACGAACGACCGAAGCGCCAACTTGAGCACCAACCATCAAAAATATATGGGGTTTGTGCAACTTTACATACAAATGTCAAATATGTTCGGCGAACCTGACTCCACCCCCTGACAACTCAAACCAAAATCAAACCGTTTTAATTTTTTCCAACGAGCCGCTAACTGTCAAATGGTTGTTCGAACATCTTCACACACGTTCAAACAAAGCAGCAACCGAAGCGTTTTCTTGGGGGCGGAGTCAATGTTCGTCAAACTGCTTGACTGGTGTGTACGTCGCATAAGAGACACCATCACTTTAGCTATATTTGAAATTGAATTCTGACAAGTTCCACAATAACAACATTTATGAACTATGAGGGTTTGAATAAGGAGAATGAAAATCACTTATCATGTCTGTATACATCTCGATAGGTAGCATACCGTTTTCGGTACGTTACGATTATGAACTGATTCGGGGGCTACAACCCATGATAAATTTCTTTTAATAAGCCCCAATTCCAGGACACCGGTTCTGACGATGCATTTCAATATTTACTGAGCTATGCGAAAAAATATGGTCCCCAACATAAAATGAGCTAACAAAGGGTTTTATCAAACCCCATCGGTGGGGGCCGCCTATCCGAATCAGTTTTTGTCCAACTTGTAGGAATATCAAGCGAAAGTTTTGTTTTCATGGCTTGTTGATTCGAAGAGGTTTTTCCTATTTTTATCGATGTTTATTCATTCAGAGCGATTTCCAAACCCTGTGAACTATCATAAGACGATTTTAGTACTATTAAAATTAATTCCACCAGTTGTATTGCTTTACAGCCAGGCATGTATTTCGTCCTCAACTGTAAGGCTATCTTCAGTGCCTTGTCCTTTACTCGACTTGACTCAAGTTAATTGAATTTTTATTGCGATTAGTCATCGGCTGGCAAAATTATAATAGGCGGCGCTGACCCGAAATCGTTTTTGAAAATTAAAACACAGATATACACACATACAGACATAAGACTCAAGACTGTAGACTGTATGGCAGCAGGGACCATGTCCAAGGGCTTGACGACCCTCCCCAGTGTTCAGAGTCAGGAGAACTTGCCTAGGCGTGGTGGGATTTAGCAGTGGGCTGCTAAAATCCCTCCCAAAAACCACAAGTGCCCGTAAGCAGATTCTATCAAAGCGACTGTGTGCTTCTCAAAAGCACAAGCCCAGAGAGTGCCACTGGCACATCAGGGTTGATATCAGTAAGACCCTGATTATGGCATACTGGTTGGTGTGTACTGGTTTCTCATTTGGATATTGTTATATTGTGAAGTGAGGGCTGGCAGTCTGACATTCTACTCTCTTAGTAGGGTCGGTGACACTGACTGAAACGGCGAGTGGGCTAATGGCCAGGCTGTTTTCCGTCCCATAAAACCGTGGCGGGCCTTGTAGCACGCCGCCCAATCCTGCCATCCAGTTTAGCCTACTGGGAGTAGGCTCAGATGCCCTTTCCTGACTTCGCTGATTCTCTGAACACGCAAGTGTCAACTTGCATGGCCTCCCGTTGCCGCAAGGCAGTAGATAACCATGGATCACCAAAGGCGACTACTCCAGTAGGATTCGGCGGCAGCCGGGGACACTAAGAAATGAGTACTGAACGAAACCTATCTTTGAGTTGGAGGTGACGGACCCTTTGCCAAAGGGCTCGAGGTCCCCCATTAAAGAGGGGCAAGGAGTGACGGCTGCTGCTATTGGCAGCACCGAAGAGTCTCCAGCGGTGGTGGGGAGTAGCCCTGCCTGCACGCCTGACGAGCCACTACCGGATACGGTGGTGGCCGAGCAACCTGATGAGATCATCGAGTTCAAGCGGCAGGCAGCCAACAAGGAGCTCAAGCAGAGCCTGTTGGTGCTCCGGCGAGCTGTTCGTCGCAAGACAAGAACAGGTCGCTTACATCAGGCGTGAGCGAAGCAGAGAGGATAGCCAAAGGTACGCAGACCAAGGCCCCTCCTCCCTAGCGGTGTTACTGCGGCGAAGAGGCGACCGCCCTTACGGCCAGTGAGGGCAAGAAAACGCCAAGTAAGAAGCGACCCAAACGCGCTACCATTAAGGCGAAGCGGCGCCTGGATGGTGCACCGAGCCTGAAGGGCGTATGCCCAAGAAGGCGAAAGCACTAGACAGGCACAAGTTGTTGAGCCACAAGCTGGCCCCAGCCAGCCATCGGTACCGCCGAAGGGATGCGAATCCTGGCAACTGGTCAGTAGGGGCGAAGTCGAACACCCTCGACCAATGAAGAAGTGAGAGACAGAGGCGAGGCCTTGTTGGTGAAAACCGACAGGACAAATACGCCGATGTCCCAATCGATGCGAGCGGCCGATAGCCTATCGGCCCTGGGCCAGGACGTGCGTGTAGACGTACCAAGAACGGTGAAATGATTCGGTACGAAGCGTGGCGCGCAATCCCGCGGGCGGCTTACAAAAAGCTTGCCCAGGAGGTCTGGGTGACGGCGCTCAGGTTAGGTCGTTGGTGCGAAGGACCTCCAGTGTAAGCAGCTGGATGAGGTCACGACGCGGAAGACGTCGTCCCTGCCGTCAAAGAGCAGGCACAGAGGTTGAGCGGTCCTCTGTACGTCTAAGAGGGGATTCTTACGCAGGTAGCCTATCTCAGATCACGGTGGCTGACGCCAAAAAGGTCATCGAGAAAAAGAAGCTGAAGATCGGCTGGTCAGTATGCCCAGTAAGTGCTCCAGCCACCTTCAGTGGACAGGTGCTACTGGTGCCTTGAGTCCGGGCACAAGTCTTATGACTGCAAGGGCCAGACCGAAGCAAGATGGCGTCGCTGCGGCGAGGAGGGACAGCACAGGAATGCGACAAGGCACCAGGTGCCTTATCTGCGCTGGAGCAGGCCCGGAACCATGCTATGGGCGGGCCTGCGTGTCTTCGAGAAGCCAATCGGAAAAGCCGTGCAAGTAACACAGCTGAATCTGAATCACTGTGCACCTGCCCAGCAGCTGCTGTGGCAGGCGGTCTCGGAGTCGAGGATCGATGTCGCCTCCTGTCCGACCCGTACAACGTCCCTGCCGGCAACGGCAACTGGGTGGCGGACGGGTCTAGGTCGGCGGTACTTGCACAACGGGCGTACCCGTTCAAGAGGTTGTACACTCCTCGCGGAGGGTGTCGCGATAGCCAAGATCAACGGGTGTTCTATTGTAGTGCTACGCCCACCAAGGTGGCCAATGGAACAGTTCAACCAGATGATCGATAGGCTATCGGCCGACCTAGTAGGTCGGAGCCCGTTCGTTATAGCGGGAGACTTTAATGCTTGGGCAGTGGAATGGCAGCCGCTGCACCAATCAGACGGGACAAGCGTTACCGAGGCACTTGCAAAACTCGACGCAGTGCTTGTCAATGACGGAGGTGCAGACATTCCGTGGAATGGGGTCGAGTCATGGATAGATGTAACGTTTGTCAGCCCTAGTCTGGTCCCCGGACCTGGACTGGAGGTAGACGAGGGCTACACCCATAGTGATCACCTAGCAATTCGCTTCAAGATCAATTATGGTGTGCAGCGTCCGAGGGCGGTGATCCCTGTCAGGTCCGTGGGTGGAAGACCACTCACTTCGACAGCGAAGTTTCACCGCGGCCCTGGGACTGAGGCCAACACGACAGTCTAAGGGATGCGCTGATAGCTGTCTTATCACGCGCGTGCGACGCTACTATGCCGAGGAAAGCCCTGCAAGAAATGGCAGACGCCCGGTATACTGGTGGAGTGCCGAAATTGCAGCCCTACGATCAGCCTGCCTCAAGGCTAGACGTAGACGCAACGAGCCCGCACCGAGGAGGAAAGAGCGGTCCGCCGGAAGTGTTTCAGCTGCGAGACTGGCCTCAACAAGGCCATCAAGAGCAGCAAGAGAGCGTGCTTCGACAACTCGGAGGGTGCCAATGCGAATCCGTGGGTGACGCTCATAGGATCGTGATGGCCAAGACCAAAGGGCTATTCACCCCCGAACGGTCACCGGACCGGTTGGCGAGGATTATCGAAGTATTTTCCCGTCCGAGCCAAGTCCTGGCCTCCTCCCGCGCTGCAAGGCGCGGAGGTGGCCGAAATGGTGGCTCCGGTGACGAACGAAGAGTTACTCGCAGTGGCTAACACCCTGCGATGAACAAAGCTCCAGGCCCCGATGGAGTTCCAAAAGTGCACTATACAGCGATCATAGCGAACCCGAACATGTTCAGGCTAGCGCGCAGAGATGCCTGGATGAGTGTTGTTTCCTGAGAGATGGAAAAGCAGAAGTTGGTACTGCCGAAGGCCGAAGCCTCCGGTGACCCATCGGCGTACAGACCAATTTGCCTGATCGACACGACGGGTAAACTGCTGAGAGGATCATCCTCAACAGGCTCACCCGTATGCAGGGTACGGATGGCCTGTCGAGTAACCAGTTTGGTCTTTGAAGGAGTCCACGGTGGACGCTATCAATTCAGTCCTCAAGACTGCAGAGGTAGCGATCCAACGGAAAAGGCGAGGAATTCGATACTGTGCGTTGGTGACACTGGACGAAGAACGCATTCAACAGCTCAAGCTGGAAAGCCATCGCGTTCTCGTTACGCCGGGTTAACCTACCGGTGGACTGTACCGATCTTGGAATGCTACTTCCAGAACCGTGTGTTGCTATACGAGACCGATGCCGGTCAGAAAAGTGTTCCTATTACCGCAGGAGTCCCGCAAGGTCAATCCTGGGTCCGGTACTATGGAACCTGATGTATGACGGTTTCAAGCTAAAGTTCCTCCTGGTGTGAAGATCGTCGGCTTTGCTGACGATGTAACCTAGAGGTCTACGGGAGTCAATCCCGAAGTAGAGCAACCGCAGAACACGCGATCAGCACTGTGGCGGACTGGATGAGAGAGGCCTTGAGCTCCTCAACATAAGACGGAGGTGGTTATCGTCAGCAACGTAAGTCGGCACAACATGCAGTTGTACACGGGAGACGTCGCGATCACTTCAAAGCGGAGTCTGAAGATTCTGTCATCATAGACGACAAGCTTACCTTCGGTAGCCATGTCGAATATGCGTGCAAGAAGGCTTCGACTGCTGTGGCGGTATCGAGGATGATGTCCAACAGCTCAAGGTGTGCGCCAGTAGACGTAGGCTACTGGCAGGCGTTGCCGCATCTATTCTAGGGTACGGCGGCCCGTCCTGGGCAAAAGCATGGGGTAACCAGTTACCCGCAGAAACTGGAGAGCACCTACCGCTTGATGTCTCAGGGTGATATCGGCCTACCGCACGGTATCGCGCGACGCATCCTGCGTGATAGCGAGTATGATGCCAGTCGGGCTGGTCATCCGGGAGGACGAGGAGGTTGACCCTGGCACCAGAGGAGCCCGCGAGCGTACCAGGGTGACTTCGGTTGCCAGATGGCAGCGCGAGGATAACTCCTCGAAAGGTAGGTGGACCCACCGGCTGATTCCTAACATATCAAGCTGGTGGGGAGACCCGGGGAGGTTCACTCCATCTGACACAATTCCTGTCAGGCCATGGCTGTTTCCGACAGTACCACCACAGGTTTGACACGCGGAGGTCCCCGTGGCCCTGACTGCCCAGGTGTTGACGAAACTGCAGAGCACATACTGTTCGTATGTCCTCGTTTCGACGTCGAAAGAGAGCAATGCTAGAGTTTGCGGCGGACACAACCCGGATAATCTTATCCAAAGGATGTGTCATGGGAAGGTGAACGCAGTCTCGACTGCAACCACTCAGATTGCCTGCAGCTTGCAGAGAGAATCTGGCGCGCCGAGCAACAATCGACAAGCATGACTAACTTCGATTGGTAAGTTAGAGCGAAAGTGCCGAACGCGAAGAAGTGTGTGAATGGTCTGCCCATGCAGAGGTAATGGCGCAGCGGGTGGCAAACGAGATCGTCACCGAAGCATGGCAGAAGGGTGAATGAATAGGTGTATGTATGGATCGCACACGCGCGCTGGGAGTAGCGCAGGAATGTTGGTTCCGACTCACTGATACCCCGTGGCGTGGAGAGGAGTGTGGGGAGCATCCAAGCCGTCTCACATGGTACGAAAGGAATGAGTTGAGTCGTGTGAGCTAGTCTCATATGGCATGAATGAGGTGAGTCAGACTCACATGGTATGTCAGAAGTGGGAACCTAAGGAAGAGTCCACAAGGGATGCCAGAGGGAGTGTTAGGTCGAATGACTCGAGTAGTATGTGCCGAACTGAATGAAAGAGGTGAGCAGTCTCACATGGTACGATAAAGGTGGGCATAGAATTAGTCCTGCACGGATGAGAAGGGTACAAAAGTTAGTCCTGCACGGCATGAGAAGTGGGCACAAGTCAGACCATAGGAGCGAATGTGTGTGCAAGCATGGAGCGTATGAGCATGAATCAAGGGTTTGGGTGGCATCGTTAGACCCACATGGCACGAGAAGAGTGGGACACAAGTTAGACCTGCACGGCATGACAGAGGTGCAACAGAGTATGTAGGGTGTGTTTGAGGGTGCGATAGAGCGAGCACCCAAGTCAGTCTCTGCGTGGGACGAGTGCCTGTGTGGAGTGATAATGAGCGAGGTGCTTAGACTGGCCGTCCCCCAGAAGTAGTACTGCGAGGTAGTTCCTGGGGAAAGATGGTGGAGCCCAGGAGTTTAGCGGTATTACTATGGTCGAGTCGACACTCCAGTACACTTCCGTGTGGTAGTTTGGCAACCACAATACACGTGTACTGGGTTAGTGTGTAAATGCATCTCCCTGTAAAAAAAAAAAAAAAAAAAAGACTGTAGTCTGTTTGTCGTCAATAATATGTAAATCAAATAAACGATTTATTAGATAACTGTGATACATCACTAACAAACAAATCATAAGTATCTTCAACTTTCGATCACTGATGTTTATTACACTACTCACAATGTCGGAAAATATCGAATGAAGCCGTATGTTTTACGCGTACGTGAATGTTTTGCTTCGACGCGTTGAGATAATTGTTGATCAATCCAGTCTCGGAACCTGCTACGTTGGCGTACACTCCAGGAATTCCTTTCACCGCAGCCGATACCCGCCAACAATACAAGCTTGATAGTGGAGTAGGGTTTCCGGAATCGGAAAAGTGGCGATCCTCCATCGCCACGGCAAGTGTCTTGCCCGACTTCACCTCCCGCGCAAACGAAGCTTTTATCCAGAATGAAACGCAGTCCCAATCTGGTGGTACGCATAGATGACTGGCATGACTGATGGGGAACAACCGGTAGTTCAACCTTCTTCAGGATAACTTGGTACTTTCCTTCCTTTCCGAAAATATTCTTACCCCATCCTGAGGCGAAACATCTGTTGTTATCGAAGATATGGTTCCTTGGGGGCAAGCAAACGGGCTGAATGTTTTCAGCGAACTCGAATGGCTGATCCAGGATCAGCAGGGCTACATCGTTGAAAAGGGCTCCCTTGTTGAAACGTTCATGGATAATAACTTCACGCACGCGTCGATCACTATGCGGATACAGTTCGTTCCTAGTTTGAGTGTCCCATTCACCGGCGCGAACCAGCAAAGTGTCCTGCTGTTTGTTGGCAACGCAATGAGCAGCGGTGAGAATAACGTTGGGCGCAATCAGCGAACCACCGCACTCGTAAACATTCAGCGTAGAATCCATCACTTTATCCTCGCGCAGCACGGCGACCATCCAGGGAATTCACCGTACCGACTCACCGTTCTTGTTGCCGGTGATTCGGAAACCAAGCCCATCGGCATTGCGGAGACCACACGAGACTTTGCTGGTCACTACCGGTGGCGCTGGAGTGTATGTTGGAGGGGCTCCACCAGTACTTGTTCCTTCTCGCAACAGGTGTCCAGATAGTTGGCTATCTATTTTCAACATTTGTGTCCTCCAACACGAATATCGATGATCCCTGTTCCGTCGGTGATAATTTGATTATCATTGCACAAGATAGTACGGAACGCAGGTTCCTTTTGGTCTGGAAGTAGATAAAAATTGTTTTTAATTTGATTAAGTAAAATAAACAAATAATGTGTTAAAAATGTCTGAGGTCCAGAGTGGTTCTAAAAGATCAAGTATTTTTGTATGCGCTTGCCTACTAGTTCATTCTATATGATTCTTATTTGTTTGCCTCTAGTTCATGTGAGTTCTTGCCAAACAAAATATTGATAAACCTTCTAAGCCTCCTCAGATTGTTAATAGTTAGGTTATCGGCATTGAGTTTTTATCAGGTTTAATTATATTGCAAACGTGGTAACCAATCACAACGTATACTGAAAGTCCCAAAGAAAGTTTATGTTTGTCTCATTTTTGTAGATAATTCTAATCACCAGCGAAAATGCTGTTTGAGAGTCAATTTCTAGTTCTCTTTGGAAAATATTTCAGTCGTGCGATGCCAAAACGGCTTTATTGTCAAGTAGTTATGGTTTCAAATTTACTCGGTGGTCACTGTAAAGAAAATGAACAAGTTCTTAACCTCCATTGTGGGTTTAAAATGGCAGAAAATGTAGTATCCGAATGTCAAAGAAGTTTAACGTAAATGAGCCTTTCTAAATAAATGATAGTTAAAAAATGTCAAAGAAGGGGATCCAGTGCTATGTTCGGAAACAGGTGCCATTTGACCACCCAAGCTACTGTTTGACGGTTATCATGCGAAGTTCAATAAAAATTTATAGCATGAAGAATTCTTTCCGGCTGTTTGGAAGGCCAGCGGATACTAGCTGATGATCGAACTAAACCTGATCAACTTTTTTTCGCCATAAATAGCCTTTTTTCAGAAAAATCTTTCATATCAGTGCTGTTGTATGTCAGACTACAATTCAAGCACTATCTAGTAAGAGTGCGAATATCGCAGGAGGGGATTGTCTTCGTCGACTTCCCTTCTTTTTTTGAATAGAAGTATTGAGCAGGATTTATTTGCGTTTTATTATCTCAGAATGCAAGTTACACTCTTGTCGTTTGGAGTACTTTCAAATGTATCTTCAGAACATTTCATAATCGACTAGAGAGTTCACACATTGTTGGAGGGGTGAATTTTAACCATCCATCCCTACGTTGAACGCGACATAGTACTTCTTTGCTTTTGTCCGTCAGGAAGGATGCCTGGCAAAATCCAGGCTCGATATTTTAAAGCGTAGGGGAGATTGGGGAGGCTTGACCCCTTTTTTTCATTTTCGATGTGTCACAGTCAAAATTGATCAGTGGATGATTCGCTGTTAATGCAAAGATAACACATGTTTCTTTGCAAGCATGTGTATCGTCTTTTTCTATCTTTCTTCTATATATTCAAATGAGTTTGCATTTTCGTTGAGGCAATAAAACGGCGATTTTTTTAAAGCAGATTTTGGGATTGACGCAGACTTGAATTTATTCCACGAAAAATACAATCCCGCTAGATTCGTTTCGCGACCTTCCTTAGGCGTGCGGTAATATGCGCGGCTACAAAGCAAGACTGTAGAAGTGCTGAATGAACACTACGCTGCGAGGCGGCAATGTCCCAATAAGAGATGTGATGCTAAAGAGAAGAAGAAGAAGAAGATTTGATTGACTGTGTTTTTGAAGCGGGTTTCATTCTACATGCATTCCAAGGCGGGTCCAAGTCTAAGACAATAATAACAACAGCATGAGAATTAATACTCCTGGCCACGCCCATCTTCAGATATGTTGGATATTGAGGATGGTTTTCGTAAGGTCACGATTTGCCTGAAGCTGACTATGTGACCATGAAAAATCATACTACGTAATAGGGTATTTACCCCGTTATGGGACCACGATTTGATGTGCATTTGTATACCGGTTTTGGAAAGTTGTCAAAATCGGGTCTAATATTAATTTATCCCATTACTAAACAAACCTGCCCGATCTTGCTCGGGTTGTTTTTTTTTTTCTCTCCGTCAAACTGTCATTTGATTGCAGCGTCGTACTCAAGATCAATTTCAGTTCGAGCTTGATGGCTTTTTTTAGAACTCATGAAAACTCATGAAAATGCATTCTGACAATTTTCCAACTTTTCCCGTCAAGTTGATCAACTTTTGGTATACATGCACAGCAGAGACCAAAACGAATCGATTAGTGAAAAATCTTGCGAATAGGTCCATCCATTCTCGAGTTATACATATTGCCTCAAAAAAAAAAATGCAAACTCATTGCTATATATATTGGCGGCATTATTGTGCATGTAATGGTTGCAAAAAGCACTCTATAAATTAAGGGGTAACAGTTGAGTGAGAAGCAAACTCTTTTTTAGCGTGAGACCTTATTTCAATTTTCAATTGGCCTAAAAATATGGGTTGAAATTTTTTGTGCCAATCTTTTAGAACCCACTCTGGACCTCAGACATTTACCTTCGAATCCCATTTTATTTTTAACTTACATTATTTGTTTTATTTTACTTAATCAAATTAAAAACAATTTTTTTATCTACTTCCAGACCTGCAAAGGAACCTGCGTTCCGTACTATCTGTGCAATGATAATCAAATTATCACCGACGGAACGGGGATCATCGATATTCGTGTTGGCGAGGACACAAATGTTGAAAACGAATGCGCCAACTATCTGGACACCTGTTGCGAGAAGGAACAAGTACTGGTGGAGCCCCCTCCAACATACACTCCAGCGCCACCGGTAGTGACCAGCAAAGTCTCGTGTGGTCTCCGCAATGCCGATGGGCTTGGTTTCCGAATCACCGGCAACAAGAACGGTGAGTCGGAGTACGGTGAATTCCCCTGGATGGTCGCCGTGCTGCGCGAGGATAAAGTGATGGATTCTACGCTGAATGTTTACGAGTGCGGTGGTTCGCTGATTGCGCCCAACGTTATTCTCACCGCTGCTCACTGCGTTGCCAACAAACAGCAGGACACTTTGCTGGTTCGCGCCGGCGAATGGGACACTCAAACTAGGAACGAACTGTATCCGCATAGTGATCGACGCGTGCGTGAAGTTATTATCCATGAACGTTTCAACAAGGGAGCCCTGTTCAACGATGTGGCACTGCTGATCCTGGATCAGCCATTCGAGTTCGCTGAAAACATTCAGCCCGTTTGCTTGCCGCCAAGGAACCATATCTTCGATAACAACAGATGTTTCGCCTCAGGATGGGGTAAGAATATTTTCGGAAAGGAAGGAAAGTACCAAGTTATCTTGAAGAAGGTTGAACTACCGGTTGTTCCCCATCAGTCATGCCAGTCATCTATGCGTACCACCAGATTGGGACTGCGTTTCATTCTGGATAAAAGCTTCGTTTGCGCAGGAGGTGAAGTCGGGCAAGATACTTGCCGTGGCGATGGAGGATCGCCACTTGTGTGTCCGATTCCCGGAAACCCTACTCACTACTATCAAGCTGGTATTGTTGCTTGGGGTATCGGCTGCGGTGAAAAGGGAATTCCTGGAGTGTACGCCAACGTAGCAGGTTTCCGAGACTGGATTGATCAACAATTATCTCAACGTCACGTCGAAGCAAAACATTACACGTACGCGTAAAACATACGGCTTCATTCGATATTTTTCCGACATTGTTAGTAGTGTAATAAACATCAGTGATCGAAAGTTGAAGATACTTATGATTTGATTGTTGGTGATGTGTCACAGCTCTCTAATAAATCGTTTATTTGATTTACATCTCATTGACGACAGACAGACTACAGTCTTGAGTCTTATGTCTGTATGTGTGTTATATCTGTGTTTTTAATTTTCAAAAACGATTTCGGGTCAACCTATTATAATTTTGCCACGCCGATGACTAATCGCAATAAAAAATTCAATTAACTTGAGTCAAGTCGAGTAAAGGACAAGGCACTGAAGATAGCCTTACAGTTGAGGACGAAATACGTACCTAGCTGTAAAGCAATACAACGTGGTGGAATTAATTTTAATAGTACTAAAATCGTCTTATGATAGTTCACAGGGTTTGGAGAAATCGCTCTCAATAGATAACAAACATCGATAACAAATAGGAAAAATCCTCTTCGAATCATAACAAGCCATGAAAACAAAACTTTCGCATTTGTATACCTACAAGTTGGACAAAAAACTGATTCGGATAGGCGGCCCCCACCGATGGGGTTTGATAAAACCCTTTGTTATAGCTCATTTTATGTTGGGGACCATATTTTTTTCGCATAGCTGGGTAAAATTGAAATGCATCGTCAGAACCGGTGTCCCTGGAATTGGGGCTTATTAAAAGAAATTTATCATGGGTTGTAGCCCCCCGAATCAGTTCATAATCGTAACAGCTACCGAAAAACGGTATGCTACCTATCGAGAGTGTATACAGACATGATAAGTGAGAGATTTTCTCATTCTCCTTTGGATTCAAACCCTCATAGTTCATAAATGTTGTTATTGTGGAACTTGTCAGAATTCAATTTCAAATATACTTAAAGTGATGGTGTCTCTTAGTCAGTGTGGTGACATACATTGCATTGTCTTGGTTAATGAATAGGTTGGTTAATTAGTTTGTTAGTTTGAATGAGGCATTATCTAGGAGATTTAATCTAATTAGTAGAATAATACACAAAATGTTGACCTAATCATTGGAATTCGTCTAAGCCAAGATCTCATTCAGCCGGGCGCCTGAACCTGTAGGTGACTCGCAGGTAGGGATGAATCGATAGTAGTAAATACGAGTAAATACTCGATACTTTTGATTCGATACCAAGTACTTTTGGAATCGATACTTTGATATCCGATACCAAGTAACTATCGAATTAAAGTACTTGAACCAATCGAGTACCCGATTTAAAGTCTATTAAATTTAATAAACCTTAATAGAAACATTCGTATTTTCTTCGAAATAATCTAATAGATTTTAGTATTTAATTCGAAAATAATATCAAGTATTCATTTCAGCCGCTCAATACTTATTTATGCTAATTTCGGTATATTATTAGTGAAATTCACAAAAGTGAACTTAGCTTTATAGAGGATAGTAAATGTGGCCTATCCTCAATCCTAGAGTGGCCAAACGTCTCGCATTATCCGGGACAGTCCTGAATTCGAGAGACTATGGAATTCGTAGACATCCTTTGAAGTTGGAAATCAAAAATATGTCAAAATATTCTGGAAGGTTTAGGTCATGACTATGATCTGAGTCGGAAGGCTCTTAGTCACTTCCAGGATCAGATAATCGGGATATCAGAAAACGTGTAAAATCTGTAGCATCCATAGAACATCTGTTAAGATAAAAAACATCTGTAAAGTCAGGAAAACGCCTGAAGCATCAGAAAATCTTTAAAATTTTGATTTAATTTTTTGGGAATTCCTTCAAAAGTACAATTTTTTTCGTTATTTTCACTTGTAAAAATATCGGAATTTCCTCGGGAAATTCTTTATTGTTGTTTCAGATGAATTCTTTTTCGATTTTCTACTGGAAAATCTTAGGAATTTCCATCGGAAATATTTTGGCATTTTCTGAATAATTTGTTTTGGAAATAAAAAAAAACTGCTGAAAATGTCTAAGAATTTCTTTTGGAAAACGAAAAAAATTGAGGATTGAAAAAACCTTTACCGTCTTCATCCAATGGTTTTCCAGACTGAACACTTACATACGATAAAGGACAACGGAAAATACTCAATTGACCAGTGAAAAATGTTTTGCTTATCGAAGCGACCGTAAACCTCTGGGGCTCAAGATCAATATTTTAAAACATTTCTTTCAAAAATATTAAGAAAATCCAAAGTAATCGTTTCTAAGAAATCGTGTAGTTGTCATCATACTGGGTGTTGAAGGTTGATAGGCACAAACTTTTTTTGAAACGATTTGAAAAGCTTTCAAAATAAATAATGCATAAAGTGTCCCGGATTGATCCAAGAAAAAACATGTCACTTTACTCGGTTTAGAATTTCCTCACACTCAATAGAAAATGGCTCAAACATCTCGGATAATCTCTGCTTTGCATTTATATTAGCAGCTGTGTTGCAAAAGTCCCATCCCATTGAAGAAGCATCAGAGAGATTCGCATCTTTAGGAACATAAATTAAAAAATACCGAAAAATATATTATATATATTATATAGGACAGTTGATTTATTTGGAAAACCAATTTAGCAAAATAATTAAATCCCTAATGTGGATGCTTTTTCTAGTCTTTTATCCAGTAAATCTAATTTTTATTTAGAAATCAATTTTTGAATATAATTGACAAATTAGTATATTTGTGTGTGTGTCATCCTCTATCCCTCACCCAGCTGGGGGTGTTGATCAAGTAGTACTACGAATAATTTGATCAGATCTCATGATCCGTAATGGTGCCCTTTTTGTTACGAAGACTAGTACTACAAAAAGGATTCACTTCTGAAGCAAAAAAGATTTCTTCAGGAAGTGTTGGGAACGGGATGTACTAGTTGATCATAACAGGTACAGCAAAACTTCACAAGGACGCCCTTATTCGTACTAACTACTAAGGGAGTAGAAGGTCGAGAAGAGCCACCGTTGCTTACTGAAGCGTGAACCGGATACCTGCGACTCCACAATATCCGCGGCAAAAAGCAGCAAACGATGCCCTGTACGTATTTAATAGTATTTTTATGAATATATAAATTTATAAAGTGATGAAGGTAGGAAAGATAAAGAGCTAAAACGTGCTACAATTTAGATGGTCCACTATCAATGAAGTCAAATTCAATTAGTTATGAATATAATGGGAAGTTTTCTAATAACATTTTAAACATTTAAAAATAATATAAATATAATGAATACAGTCAGATCTGCAGGAATTTAATTAAAGGTTTATTCATTCAAATAAAAATATTAAGATAAAGAAGTAACATAGGGAATATAATCCTAGTGTGGGTACACATAGCTTGAAATGGAATTCTTTTTTGACGGATCAGCACTGTATCAACGGCTATCACAACATGAAACGGAAGAAAAAGCCAAGCAACTTCGCTCTTCTTCCAAATATACACAACACATACATTGACGGCACCAGTAGAAAACAACTAAGGAATCATTCAATTTGATTTCGGAAACACTTTTTTTTCTTTCATTTTTCACCTTGCAGTTTTTCAAATGCATTTTCCTTGAGCCCGAATAATATACACGATCATGTGGTAGCGTTCGTGGTAGTAAACAACATAACCTCGATGAACCAAGGATTCCGGAAACTAGTTATAAAATACCCCCAAAATTGTCACTTTTTCTTAAACGACATAAAAAGTTTAAACTGATATAAAAAGCCCCTGATTGTCACTTCGCCACACTATCTTTGGAATCACAATCGGCCGAATCTTATTATTTCGCCGATGATTTGCAATCGCGCGATTTTGACACGAGATTTTTTTCCCATCCGTTCGCAGTGCTTACTACGATCGTTCTTTTAATTGACAAATTGGTATATTTCCTTGTAAATTCTTCCAGATATACCTCCAAAAAGATTCCTTTAAAAAACCTTGGAAAATTACTTTTGGAATTCCTCCGCAAATTTCTGACAACATTTCTCCGAAAATTTCTTCAGAATTTCCATTACGGATTTCTTAAGAAAATCTTTTACGAATTTCTTTCGGAAATTTCTCATGGAATGCACACGAAAAAAATGTTTCAGGAATTCCTATGAAAATTTCGTTATGGATTCCTTCGGAGACTCCTTAATGAATTCCTACGGAAGTTTCTTCAGCAATTTCTCCGAAAATTTCTTAAGGAATTCCCAAATAAATTCCATTGGGAGTTTCTTCGAAAATTGTTTAGAAACTTTTAAAATATTTTAAGCAATGCCTTCCGAAATTACTATGAGATTTTTTTCAGAAATTCCTTCTTATGATTTTTTTCGACAATTACTCCATGAATTTCTTAAATAAATTTTTCCAGATATTGCATAAGGGATTTGTTTGATTTTTTTTGTTTCTTTATTAAAGTGATTTTTAAGATAGACAAATTTCATCACTAAGGATTTCTTTGAAATTTACCTAAAGAATTTCTTCTAAACATCTTCTTGCAATTCCTTTAAAACATTCTCCGGGAATCCTTCCAGAACTTCGTGCAGGAATTCGTTTTAAAAATGCCTTCATGAGTACTTTCCGAAATTCTTTCTGTAATACTGGTCGGAATTGTTTAGTGTTTGTTGTTTATTTTTATGTTTTATTTTTCCGAAAACTCAATTAGTAACTCCATCGGAAACTATTTCATTCTCTAATCAATTTTCAAAGGATTCCCTGGAATAAATTTCGAAAGAACTTCTGAAGAAATCCACGAAGGAATCTCGGAGTCTTTTCAAGAAACTTTTAAAGAAATCCCTGGAGAGATATCCGAAGGCATTTTTAGCGACTTGTCTTAGATCATTGAGAAAAAAAATATTGAGGAGTTCTCAAATGAATTTTCGGAGGAGTTTTTGTTAAAAAAAATCATGAAGGGTTTTGTGCAATAATTCCCGTTGGATCTGCCAAAAGAGTTTTTGAAGGTATTTCTAAAAGACTTCCCAAAAGCAATCCACGAAGGAATTTCCGGAGGAATTCTCAAAGGAATTTGTGAAGCAATTCCTAATAGAATTTCAGAGGAAATGCCTACTTACTGGTATTTCTGAAGTTATTCCTAGATTTATCCAGGAATTCCTTCGGATTTTTTCCAGTAATTTATTCGCAATTTTCTCCAGAAATTCATTTGGAGATTTGTCCAGGAATTCCATCGGAAATTTTCGCAGGGAGGTCTACAAAAACTCCTCTGGAAACGAATTGCAGAAAGTCTTTCGGAAATTCTTTCGGGTATTCCTTGGAATTTCCCTAAGGAATTAGTTCGGAATTTATTCCACGCATTCCCTCAGAAATTTGTTTAGGATGGGAAAATTGTTAAGGTATTCTGAAAATTCCTTCAGAAATTCTTCTTGGCAATTCCTGAACAAGTTCCTGAAGGAATATCCGAAGAAATTCCTGAAGGATTATTCAAAGTAACTCCTGAAGGAACTTCCGACAGTCTTAGATTTCTCCGAAAAAAATCTTTTCAGAAGCGTTCAGAAATTCGGATATACCTTCTGGAAATCCTTCGTAGATTTCTTTTGAAATATATATGGAAAATGTTTTAGGAGTTCCTTCGAAAATTGTTTCAGAATTGCTCCAAATATTCTCTAAAACCTCCTTAAAAAATTAATTTCCTGATTATTTCGGAATTTTTTAAGCCTTGGAAATTTGTTTGGAAATTTCCTCGAAAATTAATTTAAGAATTTCTTCGGAAGATCCTTTAAGGAATTCTTTTTTTTTTTTAGAAATTCCCATAAGAATTCTTTCAAAACTAAATTAAGCAATTTCTTTTTTGAAAATTCCTCCAGTAAATTCTTTGGTAACTTTAGGAAGCTACATACAGACACTGACAAAACTAGTTCTGTACACATCGTTGATTCGTCCAGTAGCCCTATGGACGTTAGAAGTTGCCGACTATCGAATTCTCGGAGTGTTTGACCGTAAAAGACTGCGTTCAATACTTGGCGGCGTGGTAGAAAATTGTAGATTGCGCAGACGAATGAATGAATCACAAGTTGTACCAAGTGTACAAAAATGCAGCCTTGGCAGGCTGATAAATACTGATAAAATACATATTACAGTGGGCTTGACATGTAGTGCAGTACGTATGCCGGAAGAGAGACCAGCAAAAGACCCTGCCTACAAGAAGGCGTCGGCTCGCTGGCTGTGCTCAATCGAGGAAGATGCTCAAGAACAAGTGACCTGGAATAGGAAACTACATTCGGTTTCGCTCCGGACGACACGGAGTGTACGACCATCATAGGTATAGGTAGCTTTAGGAAGAAATTCTTGAACATTTCTCTCAGGATTACCTTCACAACATTCTCCATTTCTTTTGATTTTTTTCGGGATCTCTTCAGAAATTCATTCAAAACTCCTTTAGAAATTTCTTCGGAAATTTATTTGAAAATTCCTTCTAAAATTGCTTTTGGGATGCATTCAGAAATTCTGCTAGGAATTCCTTTGAAAACGTCTGAGGAGATTTCTTCGAAATTTTCCTAAAATGTTACTAATAATTTTTCTTTGGGAATTCCTTCAATTCCCAAAGTTTTTTCGGAAAGTTCTTCAAAAAAATTTTAATTTTAAAATTTGGAAGTCGTCTTGCTCCTTTACTAGTTTCAATTCTTAGAAGCTTTATCTACTCGGCATCAATTTATATTTCTTGGAGTCTTCATGCTCATTCAATAATTTCAAAACTCTCGCTCCTTCATAAATTCCAATTCTTGGAGTCCTCTTGCTCCTTCACAAGTTGAAATTTTGGAGTCCTATTGCTCCTTCAATAGTCTTGAAGCTTCTCTCTCTTGCTCACTCAGTAATTTCCAAACTTTGGAGTCCTTTTGCTTCTTCATAAATTCCAATTTATTGCAGCTTTTTCGCTCCTTCAATAATTTCCTAACTTTGGAGTCTTCTTGCTCCTTCATAAATTCCAATTCTTTGGAGCACTTTCGCTTCAGCATAAATTTCTATTTCTTGGAATTTTCTAGCTCCTTCTACAGGTTGAATCTTTGGAGTCCTCTTGCTCCTTCATTAGTGTTGAGTTTTCGGAATCCTCTCTCCGAGAGTACTACTACTAAACCAGGCCTTAGTTCCAGCTGGAATTGTAGAGCCATAGAAGAAGAAGAGAAAATCACGAGTCTTTCGGTTCTTATTCTAAAATAATCATGAAAAATTATATAAAAACATGTCTTCGACTCCGTAACGCTTCATGGCAAATGAGACTTCCAAGTCAACGATAAAATGAAAAAAAATTACGGAAATTGCTAATCGATTGGTAGGAATAAATTGAAAATCAGTTGAAAAACCAAGGGAACTGACCTGAACCCCTAGCTACTGTCTAGCCACAGCAATTGTCTAGGGATAGCACAGAAGGCCTATTTTTGCTCCGGGTTTCAGGGTCTTTGATGTTCAAGGGCGTAAAGGACCTGACCAGAAAACTGAAATATAGGTTTAAAGGCTTTTATTACAAAAAAAAACACTTGGCGACGGGCGGGTTGTCGGGCGATTGCGCTGCTCACCAGAGAGCATGCGGTGAGGAAACCGGGGGGCTGCCGAACGAAAATGGTGCCAGGTGGAATCTGGCCAACGTTGCAGTCGACGGTAGGTCGGATGGTGATGGAGTCTGCAGGATGCGTTGGGGAGCGGTTTTCGGTGTCAATGAATGGTGGCTGGACGCTCTGGTTATACAAAGGCCGTCGGCCGGACGGAAAAGCAGCTGACACGCGGTCCGGCGATGATAAAGCCTATGGAGGTCTGACAGTTACGCGGCTGATGAACAGCCAGACTAAAATGCCGCCGACAGGCCACCAGACGATAATTCGGTCGGCCTTGGATGATGAGGTGAATGACGGAAACTCAGACGGCGATAATGGTAGCAAGCAGTCGGTCGTTATAGTCTGCGGCGAAAAGCCGATGATTTTCCGGATGATGATACAGTCGGCAAGTGGCGGACTATAGAGCCACCAGCGGGAGACCGAGCACGGAGGCAGTCTACGAACTGCTGGAGAACTGTAGATCGGGCGGCTATGCGATGGGCCGACCAATGAGGCGGGTCGATCGGTGCACCTCTTATATCTCCACCGTCCTTATTGCGGGGTGCATTTTGCACCAACTCACGTTGCTTCGAATTAAAACTCTGACACTTGTAATATTTACATAAAAGAAAACAATTCTTTTGTTTGAAGCCATAACGCTGACTGCCGTAACTTTCTTTGACGCTATCCCTCCTCTCTTTTGCTAAGGCACTCACCTACAAAAATGGTGAAAAAATTTTGCGAAAAATAAATGCCAATTCATCCGAAAGTTACATCATTCAGCAGCAAATCTAGTCAGTATTCAAGTTCCTCCGAGAATCCCTCTGGAAAGTTCTCCGGAAGTTCCTCCAGAAATTCCCCCGGGAGTTCCTCAGGGAATTCCTCTGAAATTTTCTCCGGGAATTCCTCCGAAAGTTCCTCCGGGAATTCTTTTGAAACTTCCTTCGGGAATTCCTCTGGAAACTCCTTCAGGAATTCCTCGGGAAGTTCCTCCAGCAATTCCTCCGGAAGTTCCTCGAGGAATTCCTTCAGGAGTTTCTCTACGAATTCCTCTGAAAGTTTTTCCAGGAATTCCTCCGAAAGTTCCTCCAGAAAACTCTCCGGAAGTTCTGCCAGATGTTACTCCAGAAGTATGTCTAGGAAAGCCTCTGGAAGTTTCCCCAGGAATTTCTCCGGAAGTTCTTCCAGAAGTTTTTACAAAAAATCCTCCCGAAGTTCTTCCAGGAATTTATCTAGAAGTTCCTCAGGAAGTTACTACCATAACGCCTTCGGAAGTTTCTCCAAGAATTTCTCCGAAAAATTCTTCCTCTGGAAGCTCCTCCAGCAATTTTTCTGGAAGCTTATGTAAAAAATATAAAAAGAGTCAACATTTCACCCAAACAAAAAATACAAGCGCTCAAAAAATAGTATTTTTGACATGCCCTCAAATAATCCGGATTATCTCCGGTGTCCAGCGGTATGAACATGGATTTGAACCAGTTTCCCAAAACTTGATTAATTTTCCAGTCGAACACTGTAAGAACCAAAGAAATCGGTTGATTTTTCACAGAGTTATGGTCATTTGAATCTCGATAAAATGTTGCCTGTCCCGATCATTCTGTCCAACCCCTGTGTTATTTTTATATTTTTGTTATAGAAATAAGCAGCCCTAAGCTCTAATTATTTAAATTGACTTATTTAAATTATTTCCTGAAAAAAAAATGGGGCCGACATTAATTTCTGCCTACAAACTTGGTGAGCTTAAGATCATATGATCATTATCCTTTTTTGAATACCTAGCAAGCTATCGAATCCATTGTAATATTATGCAAAGTAGTTACTGTAGCGCTTTTCAAACCATTACTCACAACGTGAAAGTGCTATATAGCAAAAGATGTTAACTCATTGATAAATCGAGCACGTTTATCATTTCTACGTGCGTGTTAGATCATTGTGAAAGATGGTATACCCCCGTTGCAATTATTATCGGAATTAACATGCAATGAGTAAATGTATTCCCAATGATTCATTACTTCTACTTAGCTTCAACCGGTTTCGAAGATAATATCATCCATGTGCACAGAGATGCAACTTGTCTTGTTAGACTGCATACTGCACGTCATATATTGGGTTTGCATAGCAATAAAATTGTCCAACAAGTCGTACGAAGTATGAATGAAATTTTCATTTCTTTTTTCTGAAAACTCAATTTTCAAGATACGCAAGCGAACTATTGTATGAAGGACGGTTGCGCGTAGCGCACTGTTTGTGATTGAGAAACAGGTATTTAGAACCGAGTCGATCATACACACAAGACTGTCCACTAGAGTAAGCCTGTCGTCAGTTGAGGGGACGCGATGCCTCGAGTAGGAGCAATATTCGACAAGCGTCGATTTTTGTCGTTGCAGTCGATACATGTAGTGCTTTGTGTGATTATGCGAATATGTGAAGCGCACGATTATCCTAAATGCGCCAGAGGTGTTTGTGTTCCGCAGTATTTATGCGCAAATAAAGATAACAAAGTCATAACCGACGGGAATGGACTACTGGATTTGCGGTCGCTGGGAAATGATGAATGCCCAAATGGTATGACTTGCTGTGGGGTAGGAACAGGATCCTCCGGTGTTGATTACAGCTGTGACGGAGAATGTGTAGAGGAATCAGAATGTGGAACGAGATTTGACACGGTTGATTTACGAATAGGAAAACAAGTTTGTGCGCATGGTAAAGTATGCTGTAAGATTCAACGGCCACAAACAATTACTTATTTTGAACCATGGGCACCTGATGTGGTACATGAAGCCAACATGATATTAATGTTAACCCCTAATCAACGAGAAACTTGCCGGGGAAGGTGTGTATTGCAGAGCCAATGTTCTGATTACAACCCCGTGAAAGATTTAATAAATCGAATGTTCAAACGCGATGAGTGTCCGGTAGGCCTAATGTGTTGTAACAATGTGAAGATTGCCAGAGTTTGTCAAGGGGTTTGTATACCTATGTCAAGATGTGCGAGACTTGGAATCTTCTCGAGACATAACGATGCGGGATGTCCAAAACACCATATGTGCTATGAAACACCAATGCCGTTGGCACAAGCAACACAAACCAAATGCAACGGTAAATGCCTTCCTGTATCCCAATGTCCGATGAGTGGTTCAGGATTTATCAATCTAAGATTTGCTAATGGTTGTGCATTCGGTGAAGTATGCTGTTCCATGACACAAATGCCGAGCTGCCAAGGAACATGTGCCACGATGGATCAATGCGCTGATGACCCTAGAAATAAAACTATAATTGATTTACGCTCGACGAGTAACAACTGTTTACTCAACCAAGTATGTTGCTACAATCTGAAACAGACTGATGTGAATTCATCTGAGAATTGCGATGGAACCTGTGTTTCTCAACAGCAGTGCCCTGAGCTGAACTCATGGCGAAATGACATCGATTTACGCTTGTCCGGAAATAAATGCCCATTCAACACTGTTTGCTGTAAAAATCCAGTTCTAAAAAAATGCGATGGATCCTGCGTTTCCGAAGAAGATTGCAACGATACTAAAAATTTTGATTTGAGATCCTCACAAAGCTGTCCATTAAATAAGGTGTGTTGTAAAAAGTTGAAGCAAGTAAAAATCAATTCTACGACGCAGAACTGTGATGGAATATGTGTTCACTCGTCGAACTGTCCTAGTGCTACGGACAGCAATTCTATCAATTTGAGATTGGCAAATGGACATTGCCCAGATGACAAAATTTGCTGTGCGACTCAGTTATATACTCCGTTGAACTCTGATCCATCTCTATCACCTGCAAATGTCTGCGAAGGAACCTGTCTACCACGCAATCAATGTTCTGATGCAATTTCGATCGATCTACGAAGTTCCAGCATGAAGTGCTTGCCCAATCAAGTTTGCTGTAAGGTATCAAAATACCTCTCTGAATGTGATGGACAATGTGTTACACCCGAACGGTGTTCAGATTCACCATTAATCAACTTAAGATTTACTGAAACCAGCAGTTGCCAAAATAATGAAGTCTGTTGTAAGAATCTGAAGGGCCAAAACAATACTTGCAAAGGTCAGTGCGTCCCTCATGGCAAGTGTGCAACGGGAGTGTCCAAGTTCAGTTTCGTAGATCTGAGAACAACAAGTGATTCATGTCCGAGTGGGATGGAATGCTGTCAAGAGATATCAACTTGTGAAGGAAAGTGCGTCAGCGAGAATCAATGTGAAGACACTCCGTCGGATATTTATGATGGGATCAATTTGCGAGTCACAATGTCTCAATTATGTGGAGCAAATCAAGTTTGCTGTAAAAATATCAAACATTCACAAAGCTCTAATGGATGTGACGGTACTTGTGTCCCCGCTGAAAGCTGCACCATAGATTTGCGGTTTGCCTCAGGGCAATGTCCTGCGAATCAAGTGTGTTGCAATATTCCAACCAAATCCAACAGTTCTGATATCCTACACACAAACCGTTGTGATGGATCATGTGTTCCTGATTGGCAATGTGCTCCAAGTGATGTTGACCTTCGAATCAGCACCGGCACATGTCCATTAAATAGAGTTTGTTGTAAGTCTTCCGTTCCTGTTTGCAACGGAAAATGTGTTCCTGCAACGCAGTGTGATGATATTGGGATAAACCTTCGCCATATGCAAAATCCCTGCGCAGAAAACCTCATTTGTTGTCAAAATGTAAAGATGCAATCATGTCCTGGTCGATGCATTCCAGCCAATCAATGCTCGAACTATGCGCCAGGAAAAGTTCCAATCGATTTGAGAAAAACCGACATCGGATGTTCCAATGGTGATGTGTGCTGCATGATTCCACCATTATTCGAACCTCCCATGATGGGTACATCTGGTGTTGACCATAATATACCTGCGCTACCAAGTGGTCCAGGGTGCTCATTTGGCTCAGATCCCAGCAATAGTTTTCTCAGCAAGCCCGATGTTAAATGGTTGGTCAGCGTTTGGAGTCGACAGGAAATTCTAGGCGAGTTGCGACAGCAATTTTTATGTACTGGAACCTTGCTAAAACCAGACCTAGTGCTAACTTCTGCTGATTGTGTCGAAGACAAAATGCCACAGGCGATGTACGTTAGGATAGACGATTTCAACCTGAAGCCGCTAAATACGTTGTCTCCAAGAAGGGTAAGTGAAGTGGTGTATTATTTCTTTAGGGGTATAGTACATTTTTTGAATAACTTAATATTCATTGCTATGAGGTGAAGCATGTTGGAATCCACCTCCAAATCAAGCTTGCGTAAAAACATAGTTGTACAAAAAAAAACGAGATTTCATTATGCATGTACATGGAACAGGACATTATTAGAATGCTGTTATAGGATGGCCAGGGCGGATTTTTTTTCTCCGTACACCATCACGCCATAAAACCTACCCATATCTTTCTGATCCATACTTTCGGATCGTAGCCGGTGTGAGACAAGGACGTATTCCATCATCTTTATTGTCCCTTAACTATGAACTGATGAGTCACTCTTTTACAATGGAGCACCTACACGACTTCGAGTCGGCTGTTGATGTTGTACTCCTGGCCCAAGTGCACGGAGCACGAACTGCAATGACTGCCCTTTGCGACTTAATGGATTGAAACAAAAACTGGCAGACAAGTTAACGCACCAAAATCAGAATCGTTAAATCTAACGTGAAAATGGTGGATTACTCACCTGCTGCATGTGTTCATCAACCAATGCCTTCGGTACATAATCAAGACTGCTGACCTTATACTGGCTGTAAGCTGGCGAAACCTCACGAATAGGCAAGAACGGATTTTTCAAACGAACAAATATCCAATCCAAATATCCAATTATCGGAAATTTCCTTGACTCCTTAGTCCCAATTGGAGCGGCAATATCGAACGCTAAAATTACAATGCAAATTACAATTATTATGCGGCGTTTGCAATATAAAAAAAACAACCACCGGCTGTCATGGGATGCTCAATTTCCAGGTAGGTACCAAAAAAAGGATTCGTTTTCTACGAAAAACTCCATTTCAGAACAAGCTGAGTATTAAAATATTGATCACAATAGCAAATCCTATAAACTTCATTGTGAGAAAATCGAATCAGGCAAAATTTTCTCAACCGTCTAAGACGAGTTTAGTAACTCCATTTAACTCCACCAATTATTTCGATATCTTTGCAGATACGTATTTCGACCAAAACTGTGTGGTCGTCTTCAGTGTCTCGTACTTGACTCAACTCGGAATTTATTTATTTAACACAGAAAATGTGCGTTATTTATTCATACCGAATGCGAAAAATAAGGACTAATCTGTTTCAAATCAATTAACTTATTTCCCATTATACTTGAAATTAAGAAATAACTATTGAAGTCAACAAAATTCATCATATTTTAAAAAAAAAGCATTTGCATATAAAGAAGGATCAGTCAGTAACAGTGCTTAACAAGTTAGTTACAAAAAAAGGAGGCTACGTCGAGCAAAACAATCCCAGACATCGTTCCTAGGAAAACAGCATTCGATAGCACATCCCACATTCCAATGGAAAACAACACGATAAAACACATTTTTTCGACTTGATTGGGTGGAAAAAAAGTGAAATATCAGCAATCCTTGGAAGCTCATCAATTAGTGCAGGGGCGAATAAAAAGTGTCCTCAAGCAATGATGAAATTACTTTGTTTTCAATCGTTTATCGTTGTTGATCTTTTTCGTTGAACTGGAGGCTCGAGGCTGCCAAATAATTGGCTTCGTGAATAATACTCCTATTTTGGTATGAATCAAGTTAATTGTGTTATGTCTGTCTAGTCGAATGTAAATTGCCGTTTATTCTATCGCATACAGGAGAGAATGAGAATATAGAAATGTTTCATGTAGAAAACATGGAATAAACTTACCCAAGCCAATACATCAGTAGAAGCATAATGAAAATCCTTTACTATTTACATTGAAGGAATTCAAAGATCCAAAAAGATAATTTTGACGAACACTTGTAAAACAAAAGTACTCCATTAGCTGCTAACGGGAGTTGGCCACTAAATAGCGGGAATGAGAAGAATGGCTCGGGAAAAAAACTACAAAGAAGTCCAGTTTAATCTAATATCAGGTATCAGAACGTCGGCTCCAGGGGCACGTTCACCTCAATTTGGGAGATTTGTGCCATCGCCTTCACAGCCTTTTTCATCACACACCTGACGGAAAAGGAAGTGAACAAAAAGGAAAGGAATGTGGATGGGAGAACAAAGGGAATGTTTGGAAAAGGGCCCTTGAAGAGGGCGTACAACGCATAAGCGTACAAGAGCTTATAGCTCCTTACCACAACGGGTTATGAACAACAAAATACTCTGAAGGTTCAGGTTTCTGAAGTCAATTTCACTAAGTAAGTGTTTACCACATATTTGGAAGCGCAATTGTGCATAGACTGGGCAGTTACATATTAGATGATAAGAAGTTCCATAATCGGATTCACAACTATCACAAACAGATGATTCAACGCGTTGAATATTTGCCATGTGATAGTTCAGTCGGCAGTGACCTGTCAAGGCCTTGACTAAGACGCTGCAATTCTGTTTAGACAGATTAGCTAAATAACTTGCTACTACCGGAGATGGCTCCCGGATGTACAATTTTGTTTGATGACATGAATCCAGACTACTCCAATGTCATTTGTGCTGAGTGACAGCCCAAAAGTTGAAAAGCTTCACCCAACACTTGGATATTGGAATAGCTGGCTCAGGACCAATAAAGTCATGCGATGCTCCATTACGAGCTAACTCATCAGCCAATTCGTTTCCAGCTATGGAAGAATGGCCAGGTACCCATATAAGGTGTAAAGTATTTACTGAATTCAGTTCATCAATTTGAGTTCGACATGCGATTACTAACTTCGACCTTGAGTTGGCCGAGGCGAGAGCTTTAATAGCTGCTTGGCTATCTGAACAGAAGTATATTACTTTGCCCATAATGCGTTGCTGCAGTGCAAATTGCACTCCACACATGATGGCAAATATTTCCGCTTGAAAGACAGTGCAGTGTGTACCCAGTGAGTGTGACTGTTCCAATCTCAGCTCACGCGAATAGACGCCTGCACCTGCTCTACCTTCGAGGAGGGAGCCGTCAGTGTAACAAACAATGCTGTCCGACATGCTTCTCTCCAAATAGCCAGATGTCCACTCTTCCCGCGAGGGGAATTGTGTCGAAAATGTCCTATAAGGAAAACTACTAACTTGTGTGAGATCACTTGGAGCAAGGAAAATTTTGTCCCGATTAACCATAAGCGGTAACAACGTGTGTAGAACTGCGGTTTACAGGATTCTCTTCCATAAAACCGAGTACCCATAGTCGGTAAGTACAAGAAAATGCTTTTGTTTGAGATGTATGTAGTGGGGCCACGTCGAAGAGAACTTCGAGAGCAGCCGTGGAGTTGAAGAGAACGCACCAGTCATTGCCATTAGGCACATCCTTTGAAGATGGCCTAATTTATACTGAATTGTCCTCACTTCCCCCTTTTGCCACCACACAAGACATCCATAAGCCAAAATTGGTCGTAAAACTATTGTGTAAATCCATTTGATATATTTTGGTTTAAGACCCCAAGTTTTACTAAAGGTTCGTCGGCATTGGCCGAAAGTTATACACGTTTTTTGATTCTGAACTCAATGTTAGGAGTCCAGGAAAGCTTTGAATCCAAAATTAGACCCACATACTTTACTTGATCAGTTACATTGATTTCAGAACCAAAAAGATGTAATGGACGAATACCATTACTATAACGTTTTTCCGTGAAAAGAACATTAGATGTTTTATTCGGATTGACCGAAAGGCCATATTGACGACACCAACTTTCAACTACCTGAAGAGCATTTTGCATCAGGTCAAATAAGGTATTAATGCACAAACCCACTATCAATGTAAGATAGTCGTCGGCAAATCCATAGGTAGGAAAACCGCCATTATTGAGTAACCTCAATAGCGTATCTGCAACGAGATTCCACAAAAGTGGAGATAATACTCCCCCTTGAGGGCATCCGCAGACACTTAATTTCCTAATCGCTGCTTGACGTAATGTCGAGTAGAGATGTTGAAAGCGAGAATATTTCCTGACGGAATCCGTTAAAGCCAGTAGTTGGGGCACACCACTCGATTCAGAGGCGGCGCACAACTGTCATTTTTGTTAATTTAGCTTTGCTGCGTCGCAGCATGCGTGAAATAATAAAAATGACAGTTGTGTGTTGCTTCCGTATCGAGTGGTGTGCCCCCGAAAACGCGAGCACTTTTAAACTTGGATTCCGTCAGGAGTGACCTTAAGCATCTGGTGAATATATTTGGTAATAATATTAGGTAGCCCATGACAACGTGCGGCTTCCAATATTGCATCGAAAGACACGTTGTCGAAAGCACCTTCAATATCTAAGAAAGCTCCCAAGCACGATTGCTTTTGAACGAATGCTTTCTCGATATCGTACACAACCTTGTGTAGAAGAGTCACGGTGGACTTTCCATGTTGGTAAGCATGTTGATTAACATGAAGAGGCATGTTTGCCAAACAGTTATCACGAATGTGATGATCGATAATACGTTCTAAGCATTTCAGAAGAAATGAGGTCAGACTGATGGGTCTAAAACTCTTTGCTTCTTCATACGAAGCACGTCCTCCTTTTGGGATAAACTCTACAGTGACATCCTAGGATATGGGAATATACAGAGTAGCTAAAACTGCATACTAAAAGCTTTTTCAAGACATGTTTGATATGTTCAAAACCTCTCTGAAGTAGAACGGATAAATCCCATCCTCCCTGGATATTTGTAGGGAGCAAAACTGTTAAATGCCCATTGAATCGATTCAGTAGTTATGATTCTACGTGCTTGAGCCCAAGACCCATAGCTACATGAAAAGACATCAGGATCATCCGAAGCTGTTATATCGACACATCCAGGGAAGTGCGTATCAAATAAAGCTCTAACGATTCTTCATCAGAAAAAGTGTAGTCGCCATTAGGCTTGCGAATTTCGACAACTTGGAAATCCTTGGATCTCGCAAGAATTTTATTCAATCGACTGGCTTCACTCAAATTGGAAACATTTGCACAAAGGTTTTTCCAGCCGGATCGTTCAGCAGATCGTAGAGCCTTCTTGTAAGCTTTGCGAGCCAACTTGAAAGAATCCGTCACTGCTGAATGGCGTCTGTTCCAACTCCTTCTGCACTGCTTCCTTAGCTTAGCCAAATCGGAATTCCACCAAGGGGTTCCTCTTGAGGTTTTTACAGAACGTAAAGGGCAAGCTTCTTCGAAAGCTTCCACGATGTGCAACGTTGTAGTATCAACTGCATCATCCAAGTCGGTAGGGGTTTCTATAGAAGGTAGGTATCCAGGTAAGTCTTTAAACTTAGATAAATGAATAATAGGGGAAGAAGTTCGGCTGTGGGCACCTTTTCGTCTTTGATCCATAACTTTGGCCCTACTCAACAAACAACTTATGCTGAACAAGCTAGTTTTTTAGCTGAAGAAGGCTGTTTTTGGTTAAAAAAAGCACTCTAACAGCTTCCAATGTTTATTGGGTAGTTGATCTTATGCCGACATTTGTATACCAATGGAAAGGTAGACTAATAACCTTACTACTAGCAAAAAAATAGTTTGATTTCATCGGTTTGAAAAAAAAATTGACAATTTTGCAAATTTGACATTCTTGAACATTTCAATTCTGTGGTTCGGTTGTGGGCACCCTTGAAAACTCAGCTAAAAATAAAGAAGCTCGAATAGAAACCACCCTTCGACAACAGTTGTCCGGAATCAGAAAAACCTTGATCTCACTTGATTGGATGAAGTTTGCGTTTTTCCATACAACTGCGCCCCATTCTAATATACATACACACATACAGACACATATTTACGAAACTAATTCGAAGCAGAAGTCGATACAACGGAGTTGTACAACGGAGTTCTAAAACTGAAGTTGCCCAAAGGCGTGAAGATCTTTGGATTTGCGGACGATGTCGTCCTTACGATAACCGGAGAAGTAGAAATTTGGAAGAAGTAGAAATGCTGGTAGCAGAGACGACCGACGCAGTTAAAAACTGGATGAATGGAATCAAGCTGCAGCTTGCCCACCGTAAAACAGAAGTGATGCTTGTCAGCAACTGCCGAAGGATCCAGCGGGTGCAGATAAACTTGACTCAACATCATGGTTTTAATGCCAGAACAATGATTCAGAGTGTGGGTTCCCAAACTATGGGTCGTGATAGATAAAACGTGATTCATACTTTCGTTGGATTATTCTTCTTCTTCTTATTGGCATTGCATCCCCACACTGGGACAGAGCCGCCTCGCAGCTTAGTGTTCATCAAGCATTTCCACAGTTATTAACTGCGAGGTTTCTAAGCTAAGTTACCATTTTTGCATTCGTATATCATGAGGCTAACACGATGATACTTTTATGCCCAGGGAAGTCGAGACAATTTCCAATCCAAAAATTGTCTAGACCGGCACCGGGAATCGAATCCAGCCACCCTCAGCATGGTCTTGCTTTGAAGCCGCGCGTCTTATCGCACGTTGGATTATTAGAGAACAACAAATGGCCTTCTTTTGTTTGTCAAACACAATGACAATTTCTTCCAAAAAACATTCCAAATCTTACCCAAATGCAATCCAAAACTAAGCGGTGTTGAACTTCATTACTAATAAGATTTAAAAACAACCTAAAAAAGATAAGAAAATCCATGCTAATCAAAATTCAATCCAAATCAAATTAAACCCAAATCTAATTCAAATCCAATCTAAATCCAATCCAGTCCAATCCAATTCAAATCCAATCCAAATCCAATGCAAATCCATTCCAGTCCAATCCAATCTAAATCCAATCCAAATCAAATTCAAATCCAACCCAAATCCAATCCAAATCCAATCCAATCCAATCAAATTCAAAGCCAAATCTAAATCCAATCCAATTCCAATCAAATCCACATCCAATACGAAGCCAATTCAATCCAATCCAGTCCAATCCCATCCAAATCAAATTCAAACTCAATTCAAATCCAATCCAAATCCAATCCAAACCAATCCAAACCAATCCAAACCAATCCAAACCAATCCAAACCAATCCAAACCAATCCAAACCAACCAAACCAATCCAAACCAATCCAAACCAATCCAAACCAATCCAAACCAATCCAAACCAATCCAAACCAATCCAAACCAACCAAACCAACCAAACCAACCAAACCAATCCAAACCAATCCAAACCAATCCAAACCAATCCAAACCAACCAAACCAATCCAAACCAACCAAACCAATCCAAACCAATCCAAACCAACCAAACCAATCCAAACCAATCCAAACCAATCCAAACCAATCCAAACCAATCCAAACCAATCCAAACCAATCCAACCAATCCAAACCAACCAAACCAATCCAAATCAAATCCAAACCAATCCAAACCTAATCCAAACCAATCCAAACCAACCAATCCAGTCCAATCCAATCCAAACCAATCCAAACCAATGCAAACCATTCCAGTCCAACCAATCCAATCCAAACCAATCCAAATCCAAATCCAACCAAACCCAAACCAATCCAAACCAATCCAATCCAATCAAATTCAAAGCCAAATCCAAACCAATCCAATTCCAATCAAACCACATCCAACCAAACCAATCCAATCCAACCAAACCAATCCAAACCAACCAAACCCAACCAAACCAACCAAACCAATCCAAACCAATCCAAACCAACCAAACCAATCCAAACCAATCCAAACCAACCAAACCAATCCAAACCAATCCAAACCAATCCAAACCAATCCAAACCAATCCAAACCAACCAAACCAACCAAACCAATCCAAACCAATCCAAACCAATCCAAACCAACCAAACCAATCCAAACCAACCAAACCAATCCAAACCAACCAAACCAATCCAAACCAACCAAACCAATCCAAACCAATCCAAACCAATCCAAACCAATCCAAACCAATCCAAACCAATCCAAACCAATCCAAACCAATCCAAACCAACCAAACCAATCCAAACCAATCCAAACCAATCCAAACCAATCCAAACCAATCCAAACCAACCAAACCAATCCAAACCAATCCAAACCAATCCAAACCAATCCAAACCAATCCAAACCAACCAAACCAATCCAAACCAATCCAAACCAACCAAACCAATCCAAACCAATCCAAACCAATCCAAACCAATCCAACCAATCCAAACCAATCCAAACCAACCAAACCAATCCAAACCAATCCAAACCAACCAAACCAATCCAAACCAACCAAACCAATCCAAACCAATCCAAACCAACCAAACCAATCCAAACCAATCCAAACCAATCCAAACCAATCCAAACCAATCCAAACCAACCAAACCAATCCAAACCAATCCAAACCAATCCAAACCAACCAAACCAATCCAACCAACCAAACCAACCAAACCAATCCAAACCAATCCAAACCAATCCAAACCAACCAAACCAATCCAAACCAATCCAAACCAATCCAAACCAATCCAAACCAATCCAAACCAACCAAACCAATCCAAACCAATCCAAACCAATCCAAACCAATCCAAACCAACCAAACCAATCCAAACCAATCCAAACCAATCCAAACCAATCCAAACCAATCCAAACCAATCCAAACCAATCCAAACCAATCCAAACCAATCCAAACCAATCCAAACCAATCCAAACCAACCAAACCAATCCAAACCAATCCAAACCAACCAAACCAATCCAAACCAATCCAAACCAATCCAAACCAATCCAAACCAATCCAAACCAATCCAAACCAACCAAACCAACCAAACCAATCCAAACCAATCCAAACCAATCCAAACCAATCCAAACCAATCCAAACCAATCCAAACCAACCAAACCAACCAAACCAATCCAAACCAATCCAAACCAACCAAACCAACCAAACCAATCCAAACCAATCCAAACCAATCCAAACCAATCCAAACCAATCCAAACCAATCCAAACCAATCCAAACCAATCCAAACCAATCCAAACCAATCCAAACCAACCAAACCAATCCAAACCAATCCAAACCAACCAAACCAATCCAAACCAATCCAAACCAATCCAAACCAACCAAACCAATCCAAACCAATCCAAACCAACCAAACCAATCCAAACCAATCCAAACCAATCCAAAACCAATCCAATCCAAACCAATCCAAACCAATCCAAACCAATCCAACCAAACCAATCCAAACCAACCAAACCAATCCAAACCAATCCAAACCAATCCAAACCAACCAAACCAATCCAACCAAACCAATCCAAACCAATCCAAACCAATCCAAACCAATCCAAACCAATCCAAACCAATCCAAACCAATCCAAACCAATCCAAACCAACCAAACCAATCCAAACCAATCCAAACCAATCCAAACCAATCCAAACCAATCCAAACCAATCCAAACCAACCAAACCAACCAAACCAATCCAAACCAATCCCAAACCAACCAAACCAATCCAAACCAACCAAACCAATCCAAACCAACCCAAACCAATCCAAACCAATCCAAACCAATCCAAACCAATCCAAACCAATCCAAACCAATCCAAACCAATCCAAACCAATCCAAACCAATCCAAACCAATCCAAACCAATCCAAACCAACCAAACCAATCCAAACCAACCAAACCAACCAAACCAATCCAAACCAATCCAAACCAATCCAAACCAACCAAACCAATCCAAACCAATCCAAACCAACCAAACCAATCCAAACCAATCCAAACCAATCCAAACCAATCCAAACCAATCCAACCAACCAAACCAATCCAAACCAATCCAAACCAATCCAAACCAACCAAACCAATCCAAACCAATCCAAACCAATCCAAACCAATCCAAACCAATCCAAACCAATCCAAACCAATCCAAACCAATCCCAAACCAACCAAACCAATCCAAACCAATCCAAACCAATCCAAACCAACCAAACCAATCCAAACCAATCCAAACCAATCCAAACCAACCAAACCAATCCAAACCAATCCAAACCAACCAAACCAATCCAAACCAATCCAAACCAATCCAAACCAACCAAACCAATCCAAACCAACCAAACCAATCCAAACCAATCCAAACCAACCAAACCAATCCAAACCAATCCAAACCAATCCAAACCAACCAAACCAATCCAAACCAACCAAACCAACCAAACCAATCCAAACCAACCAAACCAATCCAAACCAATCCAAACCAATCCAAACCAATCCAAACCAATCCAAACCAATCCAAACCAACCAAACCAATCCAAACCAATCCAAACCAATCCAAACCAATCCAAACCAATCCAAACCAATCCAAACCAATCCAAACCAATCCAAACCAATCCAAACCAATCCAAACCAATCCAAACCAATCCAAACCAACCAAACCAATCCAAACCAATCCAAACCAATCCAAACCAACCAAACCAACCAATCCAAACCAATCCAAACCAATCCAAACCAATCCAAACCAACCAAACCAACCAAACCAACCAAACCAATCCAAACCAATCCAAACCAACCAAACCAATCCAAACCAATCCAAACCAATCCAAACCAACCAAACCAATCCAAACCAATCCAAACCAATCCAAACCAATCCAAACCAACCAAACCAATCCAAACCAACCAAACCAATCCAAACCAATCCAAACCAATCCAAACCAATCCAAACCAATCCAAACCAATCCAAACCAATCCAAACCAATCCAAACCAATCCAAACCAATCCAAACCAACCAAACCAACCAAACCAATCCAAACCAACCAACCAACCAACCAATCCAAACCAACCAACCAAACCAACCAAACCAATCCAAACCAATCCAAACCAATCCAAACCAATCCAAACCAATCCAAACCAATCCAAACCAATCCAAACCAATCCAAACCAATCCAAACCAATCCAAACCAATCCAACCAACCAAACCAATCCAAACCAACCAAACCAACCAAACCAATCCAAACCAATCCAAACCAATCCAAACCAACCAAACCAATCCAAACCAATCCAAACCAATCCAAACCAACCAAACCAATCCAAACCAACCCAAACCAATCCAAACCAACCAAAACCAACCAAACCAATCCAAACCAATCCAAACCAATCCAAACCAATCCAAACCAATCCAAACCAATCCAAACCAATCCAAACCAATCCAAACCAATCCAAACCAACCAAACCAATCCAAACCAATCCAAACCAACCAAACCAATCCAAACCAATCCAAACCAACCAAACCAATCCAAACCAATCCAAACCAACCAAACCAATCCAAACCAATCCAAACCAATCCAAACCAACCAAACCAATCCAAACCAATCCAAACCAATCCAAACCAATCCAAACCAAATCCAACCAAACCAACCAAACCAATCCAAACCAATCCAAACCAATCCAAACCAATCCAAACCAATCCAAACCAACCAAACCAATCCAAACCAAATCCAACCAAACCAATCCAAACCAACCAAACCAATCCAAACCAATCCAAACCAATCCAAACCAATCCAAACCAATCCAAACCAATCCAAACCAATCCAAACCAATCCAAACCAATCCAAACCAATCCAAACCAATCCAAACCAATCCAAACCAATCCAAACCAACCAAACCAATCCAAACCAATCCAAACCAACCAAACCAATCCAAACCAACCAAACCAATCCAAACCAATCCAAACCAATCCAAACCAACCAAACCAATCCAAACCAATCCAAACCAATCCAAACCAATCCAAACCAATCCAAACCAATCCAAACCAATCCAAACCAACCAAACCAATCCAAACCAACCAAACCAATCCAACCAAACCAATCCAAACCAATCCAAACCAATCCAAACCAATCCAACCAATCCAAACCAATCCAAACCAATCCAAACCAATCCAAACCAATCCAAACCAACCAAACCAATCCAAACCAATCCAACCAACCAACCAAACCAACCAATCCAACCAATCCAAACCAACCAAACCAACCAAACCAATCCAAACCAATCCAAACCAATCCAAACCAATCCAAACCAACCAAACCAATCCAAACCAATCCAAACCAATCCAAACCAATCCAAACCAATCCAAACCAATCCAAACCAATCCAAACCAATCCAAACCAATCCAAACCAATCCAAACCAACCAAACCAATCCAAACCAATCCAAACCAATCCAAACCAATCCAAACCAACCAAACCAATCCAAACCAATCCAAACCAACCAAACCAATCCAAACCAATCCAAACCAATCCAACCAAACCAAACCAACCAAACCAATCCAAACCAATCCAAACCAATCCAAACCAATCCAAACCAATCCAAACCAATCCAAACCAATCCAAACCAATCCAAACCAATCCAAACCAATCCAAACCAACCAAACCAATCCAAACCAACCAAACCAATCCAAACCAACCAAACCAACCAAACCAACCAAACCAATCCAAACCAACCAAACCAACCAAACCAATCCAAACCAATCCAAACCAATCCAAACCAACCAAACCAATCCAAACCAATCCAAACCAATCCAAACCAACCAAACCAATCCAAACCAACCAAACCAATCCAAACCAATCCAAACCAACCAAACCAACCAAACCAATCCAAACCAATCCAAACCAACCAAACCAATCCAAACCAACCAAACCAATCCAAACCAATCCAAACCAATCCAAACCAATCCAAACCAATCCAAACCAACCAAACCAATCCAAACCAATCCAAACCAATCCAAACCAATCCAAACCAATCCAAACCAACCAAACCAATCCAAACCAATCCAAACCAATCCAAACCAATCCAAACCAATCCAAACCAATCCAAACCAATCCAAACCAACCAAACCAATCCAACCAATCCAAACCAACCAAACCAACCAAACCAATCCAAACCAATCCAAACCAACCAATCCAACCAATCCAACCAACCAACCAATCCAAACCAACCAAACCAATCCAACCAACCAATCCAAACCAATCCAAACCAATCCAAACCAATCCAAACCAATCCAAACCAATCCAAACCAATCCAAACCAATCCAAACCAATCCAAACCAATCCAAACCAACCAAACCAATCCAAACCAATCCAAACCAACCAAACCAATCCAAACCAATCCAAACCAATCCAAACCAATCCAAATCCAATCCAAACCAACCAAAACCAACCAAACCAATCCAAACCAATCCAAACCAATCCAAACCAACCAAACCAATCCAAACCAATCCAAACCAATCCAAACCAATCCAAACCAACCAAACCAATCCAAACCAACCAAACCAATCCAAACCAATCCAAACCAATCCAAACCAATCCAAACCAACCAAACCAACCAAACCAATCCAAACCAATCCAAACCAATCCAAACCAATCCAAACCAACCAAACCAATCCAAACCAATCCAAACCAATCCAAACCAATCCAAACCAATCCAAACCAACCAAACCAATCCAAACCAATCCAAACCAATCCAAACCAACCAAACCAATCCAAACCAATCCAAACCAATCCAAACCAATCCAAACCAATCCAAACCAATCCAAACCAACCAAACCAATCCAAACCAATCCAAACCAATCCAAACCAATCCAAACCAACCAAACCAACCAAACCAATCCAAACCAATCCAAACCAATCCAAACCAATCCAAACCAATCCAAATCCAATCCAAACCAATCCAAACCAACCAAACCAACCAAACCAATCCAAACCAATCCAAACCAATCCAAACCAATCCAAACCAATCCAAACCAATCCAAACCAATCCAAACCAACCAAACCAACCAAACCAATCCAAACCAATCCAAACCAATCCAAACCAATCCAAACCAATCCAAACCAACCAAACCAATCCAAACCAACCAAACCAAACCAATCCAAACCAATCCAAACCAATCCAAACCAACCAAACCAATCCAAACCAATCCAAACCAATCCAAACCAATCCAAACCAATCCAACCAAACCAAACCAAACCAATCCAAACCAACCAAACCAATCCAAACCAATCCAAACCAATCCAAACCAATCCAAACCAACCAAACCAACCAAACCAATCCAACCAATCCAAACCAACCAAACCAATCCAAACCAATCCAAACCAATCCAAACCAACCAAACCAATCCAAACCAATCCAAACCAATCCAAACCAATCCAAACCAATCCAAACCAATCCAAACCAACCAAACCAAACCAAACCAACCAAACCAATCCAAACCAATCCAAACCAATCCAAACCAATCCAAACCAATCCAAACCAATCCAAACCAATCCAAACCAACCAAACCAATCCAAACCAACCAAACCAATCCAAACCAATCCAAACCAATCCAAACCAACCAAACCAACCAAACCAATCCAAACCAATCCAAACCAATCCAAACCAACCAAACCAATCCAAACCAACCAAACCAACCAAACCAATCCAAACCAATCCAAACCAATCCAAACCAATCCAAACCAATCCAAACCAATCCAAACCAACCAAACCAATCCAAACCAATCCAAACCAACCAAACCAATCCAAACCAATCCAAACCAATCCAAACCAACCAAACCAATCCAAACCAATCCAAACCAATCCAAACCAATCCAAACCAATCCAAACCAATCCAAACCAATCCAAACCAATCCAAACCAACCAAACCAATCCAAACCAATCCAAACCAATCCAAACCAATCCAAACCAACCAAACCAATCCAAACCAATCCAAACCAACCAAACCAATCCAAACCAATCCAAACCAATCCAAACCAATCCAAACCAATCCAAACCAATCCAAACCAATCCAAACCAATCCAAATCCAATCCAAACCAATCCAAACCAATCCAAACCAATCCAAACCAATCCAAACCAATCCAAACCAATCCAAACCAACCAAACCAATCCAAACCAATCCAAACCAATCCAAACCAATCCAAACCAAACCAAACCAACCAAACCAACCAAACCAATCCAAACCAACCAAACCAACCAAACCAATCCAAACCAATCCAAACCAATCCAAACCAATCCAAACCAATCCAAACCAATCCAAACCAATCCAAACCAACCAAACCAATCCAAACCAATCCAAACCAATCCAAACCAATCCAAACCAACCAAACCAATCCAAACCAATCCAAACCAATCCAAACCAATCCAAACCAATCCAAACCAACCAAACCAATCCAAACCAATCCAAACCAATCCAAACCAATCCAAACCAATCCAAACCAATCCAAACCAATCCAAACCAATCCAAACCAATCCAAACCAATCCAAACCAATCCAAACCAATCCAAACCAATCCAAACCAATCCAAACCAATCCAAACCAACCAAACCAATCCAAACCAATCCAAACCAATCCAAACCAACCAAACCAATCCAAACCAACCAACCAATCCAAACCAATCCAAACCAATCCAAACCAATCCAAACCAATCCAAACCAATCCAAACCAATCCAAACCAATCCAAACCAATCCAAACCAATCCAAACCAATCCAAACCAATCCAAACCAACCAAACCAATCCAAACCAATCCAAACCAATCCAAACCAATCCAAACCAATCCAAACCAATCCAAACCAATCCAAACCAACCAAACCAATCCAAACCAATCCAAACCAATCCAAACCAATCCAAACCAATCCAAACCAATCCAAACCAATCCAAACCAATCCAAACCAATCCAAACCAATCCAAACCAACCAAACCAATCCAAACCAATCCAAACCAATCCAAACCAATCCAAACCAATCCAAACCAACTGAACCAATCCAAACCAATCCAAACCAATCCAAACCAATCCAAACCAATCCAAACCAATCCAAACCAATCCAAACCAATCCAAACCAATCCAAACCAATCCAAACCAACCAAACCAATCCAAACCAATCCAAACCAATCCAAACCAATCCAAACCAATCCAAACCAATCCAAACCAATCCAAACCAATCCAAACCAATCCAAACCAACCAAACCAATCCAAACCAATCCAAACCAATCCAAACCAATCCAAACCAATCCAAACCAATCCAAACCAATCCAAACCAACCAAACCAATCCAAACCAATCCAAACCAATCCAAACCAATCCAAACCAAACCAATCCAAATCCAATCCAAATCCCATCCAAATCCAATCCAAATCCAATTCAAATCCAATCCAAATCCAATCCAAATCCAATCCAAAATCAATCCAAATCCGTTCATTAAATCCAACTTTTAGTTTCGCGTATAGTACACCATCAACCATTTGCCATTAACTAGTCTTCTTCTTATTGGCATTACATCCCCACACTGGGACAGAGCCGCCTCGGAGCTTAGCACTTAGCTTCATTAAGCACTTCCACAGTTATTAACTGCGAGGTTTCTAAGCCAGGTAACCATTTTTGCATTCGTATATCATGAATATCATTTGCATATCGTATATCATACTTTTATGCCCAGGGAAGTCGAGACAATTTCCAATCCGAAAATTATCTTGACCGGCACCGGGAATTGAGCCCAGCCATCCTCAGTATGGTCTTGCTTTGTAGTCGGGCGTCTTACCGCACGGCTAAGGACTAGTACTGCTAGCTGATAACTACAAACTAATTTTTCACAAAATAAATTCGATCTTCCGAATAGCTTTGTAAAATCCGGCAACCTTATTAATTTTTCAAATTCCATGATATCTGCTTCTACAGGTAATCCCGCTATGGCTACTAAGTCAGTACATTCCGAGATAAATTTCTAGATAATATATTTGGTTTTCCGAAAAGTTTCGAACAGTACAGCATTGAATATTTCTCCATTTCTTTAAGATTTCGTTAAATCATTGCTCAACTGATAGTCTCATGTACGTCGCCAAGCGGCTGCATGAAATCTAAATTTGTTTTAAACAAAATCAATTCTCGCAGGACTTTGAAATTTTCTAGATCGTAAACCATGTTTCGTTGGTCTTCCATAAGCAGCTTTTATTTTCACAAACTACAATACATTTTTCGGCCACCTTTCAGACACCCCTTGTAGTTTTCTAAACCACAAATCATTTCCACCGATCTTCCAAACGCGTCTTGTGATTCAGCAAAACACAAACCATTTTCCGACGGTTTTCGAGACGCGTCTTGTGATTTGGCAAGCTACAAACCATTTTCCGGCGGTCTTCGGGACGCATCTTGTGATTTAGCTAACTAATTCCTTCAGGTACGCGAAGTACCAATGGTACGCTTAACCCAGAAATTTCTTCTGATAACAACCAAAATGACATTCAGCTTCTAGATAGCAGATTGCTCTTTAGGTCGTTATACTCCAAAACTGATTTGCTTGCAACAAGTTGTATTTGATGGTGACGGCGACCCGGTGAAAATGGTTCTCGACAACGATCCGACGGGCACAAGAAGGCGAAGTTCGCAGCGAGCAACAACAAGCAAATCGGTGAAGGGTAAGTGCCGAAACATGGGCTAGACATAGTTAAAAAATCGCACTATTGGAAGAGGAAAGATCGAAAACTCAGGGAAATCCCTTACGTAATAAGCACAATTTGATTTACTTTAAATGTTTCATCGGTCGGGCGTCGGCCTTAATGATATGATTGTTTGCCAAGAGCTTTTTAAAATCTAGCAGCTAACGGAGTTTTTCTTTCACCTGTGTGCCTCAAGATTATCCTTTTGGATCTTCGAATTTCTTCAATGCAAACAGTAAAGGATATTCGAATTCCTTCAACTGGAATCATCGTAAAGTGTATAATTATGATACATCCCATTAAAACCTCGCTATATCCACTATTGGTGCTACCTCCACTAAGGGTACGGTTACCCTAATTGACAACAATTTACATTCGACTAGACATAACACAATTAAACTTAGTTCATACCAAAATAAGAGTATTATTCACGAAGCCAATTATTCGGCAGCCTCGAGGCTCCAGTTGTACGTAGAAGATCAACAACGATTAACGATAGAAAACAAGATAATGTCACCATTGCTTGGGGACACTTTTCGTTCGCCCCTGCACTAATTGATGAGCTTCCAAGGATTGCCGATATTCTACTTTTTTCCACCCAATCAAGTCCAGGACACGCGTCGGAAAAATGATTTGTCATGTTATTTTCCATTGGAATGTGGGCTGTGTTATCGAATGCTGCTTTCCAAGGAACGATGTCCAGGATTGTTTTGCTCGACGTAGCCTCCTTATTTTGTAACTAACTTGTTAAGCACTGTTACTGACTGGTGCCCTCCTTATATGCAAATTGTGAGGCTTTTTTTTTAATTTGATGAATTTTGACGACTTAAATGGTTATTCGCGACGAGCATATTTGAAAACTTGTGTATGCTGCAAGTGAGCAATGGTGAAAAACTGCTTTTCGCTGTTGCCTGTCGTTTGCTTTTGAAGCTATGTGCTCCTGAAAGCGCTATGTAATTTTGAAATAGGATCCAACGCAATTCACCTTAAGACAACTACCAGTAAACCTCCCGAGCTCTTCAAGTCATTGCAAGCTGATTGAACTGGAAACCCATCCCGCCAGCCGCCTAATATCTCAATCTCTGGATTGTCCCGAGCTATATGAGCTCGTACGTTGGAACGTTTTTTCACGTAGATTTCGAAACTCTCTGCTATTTGAAATTCCATTTCACAAAACAAACTTGGGTACAATAATAGTTTTGATTCGTGTTTGCATTCTTTTAACGATGTTTGTCACAAACTCTATTTTAATCTGTTCAAAAATAGGTTTAGTGTTGGGAATTGAGAGCTAGAATAATAAATTCAATTATTAAGGAATCAATATGTGCAACGTTGTGGAAGATGATGTACTACTAATAAATATTTTTCAGAAAAAAAATCTCCTGGAAATTCAGAATAATATGAAATGTATAAAACTGAAATAATATTAATTGCAGAATAATATGAAATGCAGAAATTCAATAAAATTTCCCGTGGCAATAAAGAAGATTTTCCCGAGGAAATTCTGAAGAATTTAGTTAAATAAGGTGAATAAAAAATACCTGCTCGTCGTCGTCGTCGAGAAAAGATCTTTAGCATAAGGGTCTGTTCACAAATTACGTAACGCGTTTGGGGGGAGGGGGGAGGTCCAACTTGCGTTATATTTTGTTACACTAAAAGGTGGGGGAGGGGGTGGGTACTGGCAAATGTTACGCATAACGCGAATAAAAGTTTATCTTAGAGGGCTTTTTTAATCACTGATTGAAGTAATTGCTAATATGTCTTAATCACGACGATGAATACGTTCTAACCTTTCCTCTTTACTACCATACTACGCATAATTCTCCCATGCTAGTCTTTGTAGTTTTTTACTTTTTATCAGTGCAGGCTATTTTGAAGTTTTTTTTTTTGAAATCCTAAAATACAGCAAGTTTTGTTCGAATAATTGTTGCTTCTTAGCTCAACCACATAAACAGTCCCATTTAAAAATGATTTGTCTATCGTTATCGTTTTAATCATTACCGAAATCAAGCACATAGCGGGACCGTTATGCGTAAAAGAACAAAGCGAATATTGTATTTCTCGACAGAACAGTTTTTTCAATGCTAAACTAAAATTTGAATGGTCATGGTCGCAATTCTATTTAAGTATTTACTAGCTGCATTCTTAATATCCTTGGTTTTAATCATGTGTCGTTTCTATTCTTTCAATAAAAACCACAAGCTTCAGAGAAAAAAATAGATTTAAAATTTTCTTAGTTACGCGTTATATGGGGAGGGAGGTGCGGAAAATGTTACTTTTTGTTACTAGGGGAGGAGGGGGTCAAAACTCGGATTTTTGCGTTACGTAATTTGTGAACAGACCCTAAGAGCGAACATGACAATGTCAATTATATCAAATTGGAAAGGGTATGCCTCTATAACCACCACCTTTGGAAGATGCACTTTCGCAGTACACTCATATTTAATGTTTTTCATCAACAGGAATTCAAAGTCAGCGAAGTCATCATTCATCCTGATTACAGTAGTACAGAACAGACCGCCAACCTGGCGGTGCTAAAATTAGCAAAAAATGCAACCCGTAGTTCAAGCACGTGTCTACCAAGCCTTACAAAATTAAACCCCACCGATCAGTGCTTCTTGATCGGATGGAACAAACTAAACATCATGGATGATAGTACGCCGAATGCAACGCCAGATAAACATCTCGTGACAGGACTGACAATGGGTGCTAAGTGTAACGAAGGGTACATCTGTTCGGACGACCGAAAGCAATCATCGCAGAGGCAATGTGCTGATGCTTTTCAAGGATCACCTGTTATCTGTCTCATCGGTAACGGCCCTAGCTGGGTTCAGGTTGGATTGACATCGGCTGCGAGTGAGGCATGCAACGTCGAGAATGTTCCTCATTCATTCGTCTCAGTTGCTACTTACGAGTCTTGGATACGAGAACAAATAGCGCCAAGCTTCACACAAATCCCGATGACTGCGGATCCCGAACGGCGGTATCTTCCTCCTGTGATTTAAAAGAAATTTTCTTCATCAACATTTAATGTTGATTACCGCATACTCATGTTGAAACTATTTAAGCCATAAAGGTAATGAACTGCCACGAAGAAAAGAAATGAAGATCATCACGATCGAGTCTACTCCTACTGTAATGCTTATTTACACGATATTGCCCAGGCTCAGATTTTGGATGGTTTTAAATTGCCAGCTGAAAGATTCTAGAACAAATAATAATGATTATGGTGCGAACTGCGCAAAACTTCCGGAAAAATAGTATTACTTCTGTGATATAAGCTCCGTAGCATATGTAGCACAAACACGGTTTGTTGTTAATGTTACGGGTAATAAACATAGTTTGTGCTGGCGTAAAGATAATATTCTATTATCATAAGTGTTTATATTTTAAACTTACTTCCAATTGCTTAAAGAATCGCACGAAGCAAAAATGTATGCCATATGTATTAAGCGGAGGAGATAGGAATAAATATTGTTTGGAAAAAGGTGACACCTTATTTAGCTTTATAATATAGCAGCTCAAAAAATTGACTGGTTGAGATATTTGATGAAATAAATTTAATTACAATTAATTACAACACGTACTCTGTCCGAATTACCTATACTGGCTCAATGCCGAAAAAATAAGGGTCTGTCTCGTTTTCTAGTGTTTGATCTCATTTACACTATCTTAATCCAATAGAGAGTCGATCCGAACCGAAAAGATTTATTCGAAAGTTCTATAATGGTCTGTAAACAAGAATTTGGTCTATCGCCGCAAACCAAAGCAGAGGCACTTACCCTATATCTATGTTTCGGAATGATAGCACTATAAATATGGTTTTGTTGCAGGACATCGGTTTTGATATTGTATTTGTACTTGTTTTGTACACCTGTGTTTCCAAAGGCAAATAAGAAAGAACGTGGGGGCGTATATTTGTTCTGAGGCGCTATCCGAAATGAGCATTTGTCGTTCAGAGGAATCAAATAACAGGAAGATTTATTATTGTTTGTTACAACTTATATTTATTAAAATCAAAAAATGAAACATTTGTCCGGACAATATCCACCACAAATAATAAAATATTAAAATCACTTTTACAAATTAGTCAACCTTCTTAATGCAGAAAAAACTGGCCAGCCGAGCTTTTTTGCTTTTGCGATTTTTGTTCTTCCTGCCGCACTCGTTGCATGTTCCGGAATTGTCTGGTATCAAAAGCTCCGTCGTATCTCCCGCGTTGTCCTCCAGCGTATGATGGTATATGACAGCAGTCGGGCATAGCTCGGGATAGTCTGGCGAACTGCACGGATGCGTTGCTGAATCCGGAATGAAATTCTCGTCATTCAGGAATTCAAACCGCTCTGGCTGTGAGTCTGCAACGTACGTCAAGGCCCGTTTGGCTCTGGGAGGAGGAGATGCGCCAGTAATAGAAGCAAGCTTCGAAACGTGCATACGGTCAATGCTTTCGTCGCTGAAGATGAAAGAATTGTTGAGTACAGCCAGAGCTTCTGGGCTGGTTTGTGTGCTGACGGATGTAAATGCCTTGTGCAAAGAATTTTGGCTACTGTATCGCATATAATTAGCCAGAATAAGTTTTCTATCCAGATCTTTTTCGATATCTCGTTCACGCTGGCGCTCCTTTTCACGCATAGAGTGTTCCATGCGCATGGCCTCAATCTTTTGCTTTAAGACCTCTATTTTCGCGATTCCATCTCTCCGTAGCATCTCGCTGAACTCTAAATGTCGCTGCAAGTAGCTCACTTCTGTAGATTTCTCTTCCAACAAGCCTCGAATAGTGCTGGCATCATGATCTGGCGAATGTTCCTCTTTCTGAAATAAACGAATTAGTTCAACAAGATCGCACTCATGGGTCATAGCGAATTGAAATAAACCTGTTCTAATACACTTTCAATGCTGGATTCTGGCATGGATTTATGACGAACCAGAGAATGTCGAGTATGCTGGCTAAGCGTTTCTTCTATGTACTGCTTTACCTTACTTTTGACGTGCCCATATTTCTGAGATCTGGGAACGCCACCATTTTTCGCATACCAAACATTGCTGCCCAGGAGATTTTCTTCCGATTTTGCTCGTTTCTGTGGCTTGGAGGTTGCCGGACTAATTCTAGATTGTTTGACAGGGTTACTTGAATTATTGACCGAACTTTGATGTTTACTCGATAAAGGGCGGAACTTTACGAACGTATGTCTTGAGTTGCTTGAACCACTGCCATTGTCGTTCTCCGTTGAAAGACTGTAGTTTCCGCTGGATGAGTTTGATGTTTGAGAAGCTGCTACCGGTGATCGAGAACCTATGCGGTGAGGAGATATTTTGAATTATTTTTCTTTTGGCAGCCCACAAACTGTGACATTCATTTATTTTATTTTTTATTTGCTTCCGCATGAGTACTACAGTTATCCTCTTCCATTGGGGTTGGTAAAATCAATATAATTGACATAATTGTTTTGAGCGAATCAGCTAACGCTTGGATGGAAAAGTTGTAACTGATTCATAATCTTCCCATCCTGAATTATTATAAGCTGCACTTTCATCACAAAAGGAGATGTCTATCAAGGCCTCGAACTTAAAACTTTGAATATATTCAGCAGCAGGGCTATTTGGTCAAGGTTCAGTATCTGATATCGTTAGCAACCTACAAATATCAACAACTATGGGTCACTTACTTATACGAGTAATTTCCACTTCACAAACTTGCAAAATGGGTGACTAGTTATTGTTAAAAAGTGGAAATATGGGCGCTACCTAATCAATTTCCAAAATATTTTTGTAGGATGTTGCACTTGTTCTTGTTATGTAAGGTGACCGAAAACAGCTTTCTTAGCAGCCAATGTCAGTAGGCCATAACTCATAGTTTCATGAAAGACTGCTATCAATTAATCTGCTATTAGGTAATTTCTTTCCAAGCTCTGAAACCATTCACTGATCAAGGCAGAAAGGGCCCCATCTACTCACCTGGAGCGGACATAACGTTAACCGGCTCATGGGTTCGCGGTGGGCTAATAGGAATATCATCATCCAGCTCATCGAATTCCATCAGCAAACTGGCCGGAAATGTTTCGTCGTTCAGTTTTTGGAAGGAAGATTCAGGCATCATATTTACTGCTTGCTGCGATCACCATTTGCTACTGCCGAACTATACCTACACAGTTGTGGAAGATGCCAACACAAACTCGTCAAACACAAATGTTTATTGTTGAGATGATGTAGCCGCACAAACGAAATAAAAAGCCTTTCTAGTGACATTTATTTAAAAATGGCATATCATTTAATAGGACATAGAATGTGTACGGTGTTCATGTTCGTCTAAGGGTTAAATCAACAGTGATTCGAATTGCTCGAAGACATTCATTTTGAACATAAACCTGGAACACGCCGTTCTAACTATTTTTTACAAATGAGATATAAAAGTTTAAAATTGTCATACCACTCGGTTCTATTTTTTCAGATTTGATCCACGAATGAGTCACGGGTAAATCCACTTTGCATCCTGTAATTTTATTCACATAGGGGGAATTTTATGAAATTTGGCCACAATATTCTTTGATATGCAAAGAATGTTTATGCCAAATTTGAGCATAGTCAATCATAAAAAAAACCCCTGCCAATAATAAAACAAAACCTGACAAAGCCGTCATTCCCCCTACATACATACATGGAATTACTGATTTTACTATTTGTTACCGAACAAACTGTAATTAAGAGAAGATCCATTAATAACGTAACGCAATAATTTGCTATTTTTACAACCCCCCTCCCCCCGTGTCACACTTTTTGTATGAATCATTTAAATTTTTTGTACGGATTTTCACACTTAGAGCAACCCCCTCCCCCTTCTAAGGTACGTACGTACCTCCTACAATCTTCCATACAAAATCTCTTTAGGATTTTTTTCTGATTCTCGTTTCTTGTGATAACCCAAATTTCTTTGCTTTTGGTTGCACTTTTTTTTGTTCCAAGGATACTGAATGCAGTTATTAAGCAAAAAAAATCAAAAGGGTTTTGTACAAGACACGCACTATAGGATTTCAAGCGGTCATTAATCGAAAATGTCATGTCTTCCGAATTATTTTAAAATATTTTCTCTCCATTGTCAATACTCTAATTAAGAGAAATTCTGAATTTGAAGTCTCTAGGTGCACTAGTTCCAAAGATATAAGGTGGCAAAGTCAGAAATGGGTAAAAGTTAGCAAATTTTCTGAAAAAATATTTTATTTTCAACTATTTATTGAAATATTTTTAAATGTTTTTTCTTCAATGTTAATACATCATTACAAAGGTTATTGTATAAGCTTTTAAATGGTGTGCAAAAACTAATGGTTACACTGTGAAAAAAATTGAAAAAATGCGGAAGCAATATTTTTTCCAAAAACGACGCTATTTTCAACTTTGATAGTGAAGAACTTTTTTCCTCAGGAATCCCTGGGTTCTTTTATGATAAACATCAAGAACAAACCTTCGGCTAAAACGTCCTGAAGGAAGTTTTTGCCCGAATTTGCAATTAACAGAGTTAAATCACTCTGATTTTTTTGTTTATTTGTTTTTTACCGTGTTTTGCCTTTCTCGTACTCCAAGGTTAATGCTCATTCCAAAACGAATGTTTGATAGAAGGCCCGGAGACCCCTAGTGGTATATATCAACTAACTCAGCGCGAAGAATTGAGGTGATGTCTGTATGTGTGTGCATGCGCGTCTGTATGTATGTGCGCAAAAGAACGCAATCGCCATTTAGACACTTATTTGTGTCCGATTTTCTCGCAACAAGTTTCATTCGACGGGAAATCTAGTCCCATCGTTTCCTATTGAAAATGGGTCAGACTGAACTATGCGCTCAAAGGGTATGGTCAAAATACATTTATTGGTAATAACTTCGACTTTATTTATAACCATTTGAGCTCATTTAATTAACTTTTCAAAGGAGTAATGAATAAAACCCCAATGCAATGCAGAACAACGGTAACGAAAGGATTTAACAGTTCGCTCATATATTTCCTGTCAAATTTTACTGTTTCCGTCGCCATTCCGCTGAAATGCGTTTGGGGCTTGAGTGGTTTGAGTCATTCTCTAAAACCTAATTTTCTGAGCTATTCATTAGCTACTGATGGAGAACTACATATGAAAACAAATCAAAAGTAATTCCAATAGTGTTGTTATTTAAATTAAAAGAATTTTGCTTTTCGGAAGAATGGAGCATTCTTACATTCCACAATGAATGTCCACATTTTTTGAGAATATATTAATCTCATTTTTGAATAACTTGTACACGTAAAATGTCATGGGATTGCGATTTCTAATTTGCTAATACCCTTTTTCAAAAGTTATTTTCAATTCTGATTATCTGATTAACATTTAATGCTTTATGACCCTTCAGATCCTAGTCCTCTGTCAAACAAATTGTTCTAAATACAAATTGTGAGGCATGAGCGTGAGAACAAAAACATATCACGGAATGTCATGAAATTAATGTCATTTAACATGATCGCCGCCATAATGTCCATAAATTGCTGAACTTAGTTTTTGTACAGCCCCCTTCCTTCTCCTTAATAAAACGCACGAAATTTCAACTTCCCAAATAGGTTTGCTTTGTCACGTTAATCGAACCTATGAAAAAAATAATTACGTAATTCATAGACGATCCCCAAAGGGGGGGGGGGTTGGAAATTGTATATTCATGCTATTTCGACCATACACAGCTAAAACTAAGTGGAAAATCACTTTAAAAGTCCAATTTTATTTTTGACCGCTCGCTTGTATGGGGATCCCCCATAGTGCACGACAGCAAGGTAGGCGTTGGACAATGTAAGGATATTATTGTAACACAACACGCATCACGGAGCAAAAACAATCTAGTTTGAAACAACCAAAACGTTGTTTGAATTTCTAACTAATTTTTTGTTGTTGTTAAGTCAGAGTTGTTTGATTCAAAGTTCAAAGAATAGGTTGCCACGAACATCTTTTTTGGTTTGTTTCTACCTGTTTCTGTTTATGTTTGTTGCAAACTAACATTTTAGTTTGCTTCTACCATAATTGAGATTGTTCATTATTGTGTTATGTTTGATACTGTGCCGATCAAAAAAATCTATTCTGCTACTCATTTTTGGTCGCAATGAAAAATGCGCGCCAGATAGTCGCCTAAGAAAAACATGCCTCCAGAAAAAAGCTACTTCGATGTTTTTCAAAAAATTTCCGCCACGTGGTGCATTCCGGTGGTGAATGCTTGGATAGCACGTGCTATTTGTACTGCGGAGAAATTTTTCACATCTATGAGAGCCTTGGAAAATGATCACAAAAGTTGTCATTTTGTTGCAAGGGAAGATCCATTAATTACGTAACGCAAAAATTGGCTATTTTCCCCCCTCTCCTGTATGTCACACTTTTTGTATGAATCATTGATTTTTTTTGTATGGATTGTCACACCTTGGTCAGACCCTCCCCTCTAAGCGTTACGTAATTTGTGGATGTTCCCAAGGTACAATATTTTTAACTTCAATATTAGGTTGTTTCAACTAATTTACCATGTTGACCCAACCAGAGGTTTTGTTTGGTTTGAAAGTAACCTAAAAGTGGGTTTTAGATAAACTAAAAGTTTAGTTTGTTTTGTTTTACCATCAGGAAGACGGAGCACTATAACCAAACCACCAAATTTTCGAACGCGTTGTTTGTAAAATCGCGGATTTCAAGTGTTTGCAGTTCTGATTTCTAAATGCAGGCATGGACGATCGATACTTCGAACTATGTATTATCGATGTGAGTATGACTTCTAATGTGAACCATAATCGATGAATTAACGTTCAATTTTATGTACTACGTTCAACTATGTACACTAATATTTACAATAATAATTTGATAACCTAAAATGGAACTAGCGCCCTAATCGCTTCTTGGTCTGAGAGGGCGCATCGAACCCTAAACGTTTCCTTACACTCACCAAAGCACTCGTGTAGAGTTTTAATACCTGCCAGACGGTGGACCTCAGAAGTTCGTGTCCTGGGAGGGGTGTTCATGATCATCTTCTGGAACTTGTTTTGAACTCGTTGAAGTTTCAGAACATGAGTTTTTGCACAGCTCTCCCAGACCGGCATGCCATATTCGATCACGGGGAGGATGATTTGCTTGTAGTCAGCAAGCTTCTTTTTCAGGGACAATAACGACCGACGGTTGATCAAAAGGTACAGTAGTTTTAACGATACACTTCGTCACCGTCTTGTCAACCTGTTGACGGAAAATAAGCTTGCTGTCGAGGATCAAACCAAGGTAGTCGGCCTCATTTGCCCATTCCACAGTTGTGCCATTGAGGATGATTTTACAGTCTCCAGGCGGAACAAGTTTAGGGGATTTAGAATGGGGGAAAATAATGACCTGGGTCTTAGCCGCGTTGATACAGTCATGATGTCAGGGCATCCAGACCTCGTTGGAATTTTGCCACAAGCGCTCTGATCACTCTACCGTTGTTGACGATGGAGGTGTCATCTGCGAACAGAGACAGAATACCGCCTTCTGGAGGTTCTGGCATTTCGGAGGATACTCGCCCTGGGCAGGATTGTAAATATTCGGCAGCACTGGTGAAGGTGATGTTTTATTATTTTAGAGGGAGAGGAGTAAACAACAGAACTCACATCACCCAGTGCGCCACGAATATGAAATTCACCACAGTAAAATATACACATCCCTCTCATCGAGGAAACCAACCGGCGCAATAGTTTTGCTTTTAAGTGAGCAAGCGTTCGAATTGACCAGACCCACCCTAGCAACCATTTCCGATGATGAACATGCCCAGGGTGAAGATCTGGTCGAAGCGTGTTTTGCACCCGCGTAGTCGCGATGCCAGTTGTGTGAAAATTGGAACTAGCTGCTCTGATGTGTAGAGCGGTTGGTCACATTCAGCCAGAAGGGGCTCGTTGTCCTGACGACGGAATCCAGGGGGAGGAAGCAGGGGCCACTGGCTGGGAGCCGATGGTACTTGGGTATCGTGTGCCGCGGTTGGAACCGATGTAGCGGCAGCAGCAAGCCGTTTGTGTGGCTGCAGCGGCGGAAGGACCGAGATCGGTCGATGGGGAGACGTAATGGCCGGAAAATTCCTCTCATTCAGCGCCGGGGGTGGAACTGCTCGACGCATAGACTGATTTTTGGTGGAAGCCCTCTTCCGGATCTCCATGAACTCGGCGCGCTTCGGACAGTCCTTCGGATTGGACTAGTCATCAACACGTCGAAGACGAAGTACATGATAGGAAGAGGCTCAAGCCACCCACCTCGAGTTTCTATCGGTGGTGACGAAATCGAGGTAGTTGAAGAACTCGTGTACTTGGGCTCATTGGTGACCGCCGATAACGATACCAGCAGAGAAATTCGGAGGCGCATAGTGGCTGGAAATCGTACGTACTTTGGACTCCGTAAGAAGCTCATATCGAATAGAGTTCGCCGCCGTACCAAACTGACTATCTACAAAACGCTTATAAGACCGGTAGTTCTCTACGGACACGAGACCTGGACGATGCTCGTGGAGGACCAACGCGCACTTGGAGTTTTTGAAAGAAAAGTGTTGCGTACCATCTATGGTGGGGTGCAGATGGCGGACGGTACTTGGAGGAGGCGAATGAACCACGAGTTGCATCAGTTGTTGGGAGAACCATCCATCGTTCACACCGCGAAAATCGGAAGACTGCGGTGGGCCGGGCACGTAGCCAGAATGTCGAACAGTAATCCGGTGAAAATGGTTCTCGACAACGATCCGACGGGAACAAGAAGGCGAGGTGCACAGCGGGCAAGGTGGATCGATCAGGTGGAGGACGATTTGCGGACCCTCCGCAGACTGCGTGGTTGGCGAAGTGCAGCCATGGGCCAAGCTGAATGGAGAAGACTTTTATGTGCAGCACAGGCCACTCCGGCCTTAGCCTGATAATAAAAATGAGTGCAAATATTGTGTAACCGTGATACTCACCAAAGGGGCGTGATTACAAGAAAGCAGCTTTTCCGCGTGCGCGAGTCATTTCGTTCGAGATGTCGTGAAGAGCAGACCGCGGTACCACCTTCGGTATCGGCGAAGCTCCTGCCGGAAATTTTATCCACGCCGATGGTGTGGGTCGTACGATCGTTGTCGTAGGCATCACCTTCACTTGCATAATATTGTGATCAATTTCTCATTTCTCATTTTCAATGAGAGATGTCACGCCATTTACATATCTGCCCCTTTCAATCTATATAGAAACGCGAAGGATTAAAGACATGCTACAAAAAACTCAAAAATTAATTATTCCGTGATAGGGTTTAAAAGTGTGCAACATCTGCTTTATTTTTGTTTTTATCACCACCTTCGATTCATAAGATTAAAGCAATATGGTTAATTTATCGACTTGTCATTATTCTTTGCATTAATATATCTATTAAAATTATGTAGAAATATAAATTTAATTTAAAAATTAATTTTAAAAATAAATTTAAATTTAAACAAAGCACGACATCCTTCCATGACTGCTTTTCATACGAAATTGAACAAAGAACCCATGATACTTTCATTTGGTCGGCCTAGATAGAAAAAGATGCTTTGCTCTCTGTCTTGTGACGATCACGACCTTTTGTAGTACTGATTTTGATTCTTAAAAGAACCGTTTGATTTTCAATAATTCGCCTTCTCAGTCACAAACAGTAACAAAACCAAATCAGAATCTTGAGAAACTTTCACTTGGCTGCCACTGATGCCATCCATGCGAATAAATAGATACCGAAACCACCGCCATCGATGCTACGACCGCTACCAACGCCATCGTACTGTCCGCTCTCCGTTCCCACTCTTCGTAACCACTCACCGTGGATCATCGTACAGAAATGACGCGCGATCGCGAATCATGGGCCTTTTCAAACCCGGAGAAAATAGAACGGTGGGTCACAAGGACTGTAACATACATCAATCTGATGTCCGTGTTGGGAATGCATGAACGGGATTGGTTGGTTCTGATATTTTTATTGTGTATGACTAGAATTAAAAGTTTCAATAGTTTATCGTAAATAGTCAAAAGTTTCAACGAAACTTACAAATTTCTGGAGAGTTTCGGAGTAGATTGATATATAAATCTCGAAAATCCATCGAAAGATAAAGGCTCTATTAACGTTCAAAATCTTACATGATTTCGTGACGGTCCCCAATTTTAGTTTCTGATTTGACACCCAGTACAGTTATTGATTGAATGCTTTTTTATGTCTATCTTCCTTTTCAAATTTCGAGAAAACCTTTCGTAACGCGGGAAATAAGGAATGCTCAAATAAGCCAAGTACCAAAATATACACAGACATCACCTCAATTCGTCGGGTCTTTAATCAAAAGTTCGTTTGTGTTTCACCGGTATGGACTTATTTCGAACGATGTAAGGGAATCCCCGACCGATGCTAATCCGGTTTTAATGTAAATCATGGAGACAGAGATAGTACGACGTTGTATGTTTTCGTTGTTCTATTTTACAATTATTCTTGGTTCTGCATATGCATAGCGCGTATATGAAGATAAAAGTTTCCACCGAATCCCTCCAAAAAGCCACTTTTGATTTATTGTGATTGCGCTATACGTGATGAGGCGCAAAAAACTCTAGAGGTTTTTAATCTTAACATTCATATTTTTTCAAAATTAATCGGGGAAGAGTTTGAACCGTATCATCGTGGGACTGAAACCACGAATAAACAAGAATTTCCTTACCATACAAGATAACATATCATATTTCTAATTCTTACAGTTTACCAGCAATGAGAGGTCTGATAAATAATTTTAGATCAGTTTTATTATGTACAGAGGAAAATTAAAAAATCTTTAATTTTAGTAGAATTAAACTTGTAACTCTTAATAACTGACGAGTTGTTGAATATCCATGTAAAAATCGGTTTGCTCATCAGTAAAAAATGAATTTTTAATAATATAAGACTTCATTATATTCAAAATATAATTTAAGAAAAGAATCTATAGAGAAAATTTCAGATTCCTGCTAAAACGCAATAACGAACCGGGGAGTTGTTAATAAGGGAGCAGTTAACGAGCAGATCCAATCACCAACTTCAACGGTTACACCACCAATAATAAGCATTCCAGAGACTCTGTCCGCATCCAGGACCCAGCGCGAACACAAGGTGCATTGACTCTTCAAGTTTCGCTGCATCAACAAATCATGGTCATCTACATGAATTAAATGAAGCGACAAGCATTCTAAGTTTGGTCTTTGGTTAGTGTACATCGTTTTGTTATTTCAAGATAACTAAACTCTTAATCCCTAAATCTGGGACATTTCAATATACGTATAAACAAGTTTCAAATACATACCGACATCAAATATTTGTTATTAGAGATTGGCATCCAAATCGTAACGCCTCAGTATTCTGTTCCCTCACAGCAACCGTAATAGTTGACTCCGTAGACTCATCACTTCTCTTAAAATCATATTTTATAATCAGGGTACGTAATGCTCACTCAATCTCAGGAGCACATGATTTTCCCTCACGAAAGTTTTCGGGGAGAAATCGCTATTCGGGAAAGAAAAACAGCCTGGAGAGTGATAACAATTTTTCGCTCACTTCGATTGCCGCTAAACGTTGGTTTGCTCTTTTTCTTTCATATTCGAGTCTTTTCGTGGCATCATCAATGCAAATGGCAGTAGCTTATGTGGAACAAATAACTTAACGCTTTCATACAGATAGCGTGGTGGTGTGGCTAAAGTAAGCGCATCCCCACAGCTATTATTGTTACTATTCTGGGTTCGAATCCCGGCGCGACCATACAATTTTGTAATTGTTCTGCGATAATTCTCGCGAAAAGTGAGTGAGAGGTAAAAGCAATGAAACGAAAAAGGATTTTCATCTAATAGGCAAGATTTTCGTTCATCTTCTAACGCTAATTCTAAAGAAAAGATTGATGGGTGAAAGATGATCCTCAACATAAACAACGAAATAAGATTTTCCCTTGGCCCGAAAAACGCTTGCTTTGGTCTCATTGAAAGGAAAAGTCGAAACCCTGTTTATAATATAATAACATAATAAAATAATAAAAATATAAAATAAATATAAAATAATTTGTAATAATCACGTAGTTGTATTTAAGGCGGATTAATCATGCCATACATAAATTTAAATGTAGTTTTTGAAGGTTCAAATCGTTGATAGTTTGTTTTCCCACTTGTATCATCCCTGCCCAACACATGGGACAATCGTTGACGCAGACGTCGCACGTTTCCCAAGAGAACCTGTTTATCGACAACTTCGTACAGACAGACAGCCGATGAGATCAAACCAGTCGGTGCTTTACCTCTCAGAGATTAACACACGCTTAACGTGAGGGAAATGAAGAGACCAGTACTGTTGTTTACTGTCGTGCTTCTTATCGCTGACCGGTCCAGCAGTCAGGTACGTATTGAGTCATCTCGGAAATGGTTCCGTTTATATTGGATTCCATATTAATTCTATGAAATGCAATGAAATATTTTGCTCAATCTACATAGTCATGCGAGTGCGTAAAGAAAAATCTATGCAAGGCCGAGCACAGTTTGGATGTTACCGTGTACCCACAGAATTTCACGCAACCTGTCGGATTGGATCCGATGTCTTTTGATTTGAGGTGAGTTGAGGAATTCACTTTTTTTTACTAAACGATCTACTTACGATTACTATACAGTTAACTTACGGTTACCTGCAGATTATCGGATAATCAAGGATGTGATTTATTGGAAACATGTTGTGAAGCAAAAGATATCATCGCTGTATCTCCAAAAAGTGAGATCACATTTGATAGATGTGGCGTACGTAATCATAATGGAATTGGATACAGGCTGACTGGATTTAAGAGTGGAGCAGCACAATATGGTACGTAGTAAGACAGTGTATAAGCATGATCCATATTCATAAAGATTCATAACGATGGAGTAGCCGTGAACTTTGTATTTTAAGTATCAATTATTTAACTAATGACAATTGAGACGTTTGTCATTTATATTTCATAAGAGTCAGCGATTTAAACCTGAGCAGTGAATTTATTACAAGATCCTCGGTAATAAAGCCACTCCATGCACCATCCAAATCTGCACATTTGTTAGAATTGTTCAAGGACAAGCCTCCCGGAATCCAAATTTATATCTACTCGTGTTTTCTAGAGCACACCACTCAATACGAAAGCAACGCACAACTGTTATTTTTATGCGACGCAGCAAAACAAATATAATAAAAATTGCAGTTGTGCATTGCTTCCGTCTCGAGTGTTCTCTAGAAAACGCGAGATTTGAATTTGGATTCCGGGAGGCTTGTCCTTAAGTGGTCAAAATCTTGACTGCTTTTCGTAAAGTCATCGACGGCGAAAATAAGTTAAGTAGGGGGAATGACGGCTTTGGCAGGTTTTGTTCTATTATTGGCAGGGGGTTTTTTATGATTGACTAGGCTCAAATTTGGCCTAAACATTCTTTGCATATCAAAGAATATTGTGGCTAAATTTCACAAAATTTGGTCGACAAAAACCCCCCTGCCAATAATAGAACAAAACCTGCCAAAGCCGTCTTTTCCCCTACCTATATACAAAATACTTATTTGTGAAACTCGCAATCAATGTAATTGGAAACATATTAGTTTCGTTGAATTTATGGGAGAACATTTTTTTTTGGTGAGCTCGGAAATGACTATTACATATAACACGGTGTTCCTCTGACCGTTATTAACAAATAAAATCTCCATCAAAACTTATACCTGGAGCTGAATTCTGGGGCTATACTGCGTCTCTGGACGAAATTTAAAAAAAAAATCGTAGGGCCCGTTTTGGAGTTACGCCCTCTTCAAGACGTAACTGTATGATTTTGTAGAAAATAAATATAATATCTCATCAAATACATATTTTTCAACTTCCAATGAGTCGTCAGCAATAAAAGTAGTATGCTGTATACTACAATGATGTACTAGCTTTTATTCAATGTATTAAAAGCAGTAGACATATCCTCGTCGAAAATATGCTTATTAAAATTGGTATCGTTAACGGAGGGTGATTATCAAAATAACACTCTCCCTGATTTCAAAAAATCCAGATCCTAACCAAAATTTCAAAATCTGAAACTCGTACATTTAGGGCTATTGGTGACAATCGGCTACAAGTGCTGTCTTTGAATCCACAGTTGCCTGAAAAATTCGAACCTTATTGATATGGAATAGCTAAAATTGAACGATTTTGGAGTACATTATTACAGATGTCCTTAAGATTATAAACCTGATAATATGAATAATAGCCTATTCCTTAATAAATTCCTGCCTACTTAGTGAGGCAAAAAAAACTCGAAGGCGGCGATCCCAGGACAAAAAAAATTGGAAAAGTCGGGCATGCTGCATAAAATACATCCCATTCCCGGCAAGGACAGTGATTCAATATTGATGAACAGTCCTCCTCTTTCACTTCACAGTGTAAAAACGAACTGGGCAGCTTTATGGATTTATGGAGTAGGGTTATATCTGTCACCTTAAAGGTGCCTTAAGCGTACAAACAGCTTCACTGGGCATACCACGATCTTCTTGATGCTGCGTACATTTTTTAAAAAAGGCGGATTTGATAAATTTTGTTGCTTTAGTAAAGAACAAATTGCTCCTTGAATTCATATCATTATCAATTGAAAACAAAGAATTGAAGTGCAAATTGCGTTGTTTCTCATTTTTGTAGGCAGCAGTAAGCATGACACAGATCAAGTCAAAATCATCCATTTTGCGAAAGTTATTGGTATATGAGCAGTGACGGGAAATGTGTCATGTCATAATGTCGATGTCGTAATATCATGTTCATGTTAATAACTTTTTTCACATGGTATGTACAATTGTATTTTCATTTAAACATGCACACTTAATTTTTTTTTGCCGGGATCTCAGCAAAATGTTAAACTTTTACCGAGTTTCGCACAGCCGTGCCCCAGTAAACATGTTTTTGCTGAGATTTCTGTCAAAGTTGCTGAAAATCAGCAAATAATTTGCCGAAAATCAGCATACGTCATTTTTGCCGGGATATCAGTTTTTATTTTGCTGGGCAGACGGCTGTGCGGATTTTTGCCGTGTTGCAGAATTAAAAACTGAGTGTGTGTAGCCCTTAAAGGACCTTAAAACTTTTTTCTAATATTGAAACATGTTATTGGAGGATGTTATTGATAATGGAACAAATACCCTATGTGAATAACATCTGTCATTTTTGTTTACCGGTTTAGAAGCCTTTTCAAAATGTTTTCCGATTCTTGTTTTTCATATGAACTTTCACCTGGATATTATGTCGCAACTGATAAGCATGTTGTCTCTTTTAAAAGTTTGGATCTTTCTAAGACCTCCAAATATCATATCACAAATTCGTTTTTAAACCTGAGTCAGTGCCAACCCGAACCCTGAATAAAAAAACATTTTCAGTTCCATCTGTCATTGGATATGTTGGTGTGCGTAGCATCGTGTTTGTTTTGATTCGAAACATATGATCCAGGACATCCAGTGCACTGGCAGTGCGTTCAGATCATGATAAATAATCAGATCAGATCATGATAAATAAATATGTTTAAGTGCGTGAACTGATTTTTGCGGATAGTGAAATTTACTTTTGGGTAGATATAAATAGGGGAACTGCTCCTGGAATTCATCTCATGGTCTGATATTCATCCCATCAAAACAAAGCAATGGAAAGGAATTTGGATTGTTTATTATTTTTAATGATTTTTTCAGCAGTGAGCACGCATGTTGATATATGTTCAGTGAGATGGAGATCGGAACAGTTCCCCTATTCAATTATATTCTATAATACCGTGCACATTTTTATAGCAAGAATTCCGTATAGAATTCATGTCAAAGAGATTTTCCATTCTACAAAAAATCTAAAGTTTTCGGAGAACACTCAGAAGCATGTCCAGGATTCTCCAGGATTCGCTATTTTTTTTTCCTCGCTACCTCTCCTGATAAAGATAGCCTCAAACCTCAGGAAAAATTTCCACCAGATTTTGGGCCCCGTGCATTTTCAATTTTCAAGAATCTCCCGGAGGAATTGCTCAAGGTACTTCCGGGGGAATTTATGTACGAACCTTGCTGAGCAATTCCTGAAGGAAACTTCGAGTTAGTTCCTGTATTCCAGAAGGATTTCCTGAAGAAATTATATTGTAGGAATTTTCAAATTAATTCCTGGAGCAACTTCCAACTTCCAGCAACTTCTCGAAAGGATCGCTTGGAAAAAATATGGAGAAATGCCTGAAAGGTATCGCCAACAATTCAAGAAATAATTACTGAAAGAATTTCTGAAGTAATTTCTGGCAGAATTCCCGAAGAAAATTCTGAAACGCACGAAAGAGTTTTTGGAACAATTTCAAAAGAAAGAATTTCTGAAGTAATTTCTGCATAAGAAATAATTCTATTCGGTGTTCCTCAAATATATTTTTCTGACAATTTTTAGCGGATTTTGTGAACGGATTTCAAGAGGAATTTCCAAACTACATAATTCCATCCACCGACCTAATTTAGGACACAATCCGTGAGTAAACCTGAATGAACTTATGAATACATAACTTCCCTAACAATTATTTTTAAAAAATGATTCTAGACATCATTTAAAACTACAATAACAAATATCACAAAATTCCCAAAAAATAAGATTTTCAACGCGCATTTCATTTTAATAAACAGACAGTTTCGTTTCTCCCTTCTGCTTGTTTATTCCACCCAGTCCCACCCACCCACGTGGTTTTGACAGTTGAAGTACAGTTAAATTGGTGAACCCGGTGCGAAACCGTGAAACAACACAGTGCGAACCCGACAGCTTTGGGGTTGGAACTAGTGCGAACCTAGTTCCAACCTGAGCGAATAAAAAAACACTTTGACAGCACTTAGGTTGGAACTTTTTAAAAACGAATTCGCAAAAGTTTCATATAAGGATTTTTTAATACATTCTGCCATGCGCAGTGATGGCACAATGAGCATATATCGGTTTCCGTCCACAGCAACTTTAACGTCACATGTAGAACTATTACATAGAACATCAAATAGCTGAAATTTATTGCAAAAAAGGACATGTGTGCATTTAATATTAATTAAACATAAATAAATAGGGATAATCATACTTAGTTGGCTATAGATTGAATGTAGAATAAGATGAAACTGATCTTAATTTTTAAATGTTCTCTGATATATCTCATTTTACTTATCGTCGTAGTCAACGTTTTTGTATAGAATTCTATTGGTTGTAACAATAAAAACTATTTTTATCGCTGACAACGCCTTGGAAGTCGAGAAATATGTATTTGACGAGATGTTATACACAGAATTCTGTTTTTACACAATTTTGTTTCGGTTGTATTTTTAATCGGGTTGCTTGAATTTACAACCAAAATCCATGCAACATGTTCCTACACACAAAAAAAAAATCGTTGGTAAAATTAAAAGAAACGTTGGTAAAATTGATAAAATGAGTTAGTGATTTTCAGTAGAAAGTATAAGACTGTTGAATCTACAATTGTAAAAATGTCACTTCTGCAGGAACTTTGACAAGAGCCGAATTCTCATAATAACAATAATCCTCTCAACAATAAATGTGTATTAAGCTTTACAAATGACATTTTTCTCTCAAAGTTAATAACATTCAAAAACGCTAGTGTACTGTCAAAACAATAAGTTGTTTTCATTCTCAATTTTATGAGTATATTCTCAATTTTAGTTTTCGTCAATATTCTAAATACATACAAAATTGTTTTTTTTTTTTCATTTCGTTTTATTCATTACTTTACTTTGCTTATTTATTGGATGCGACAATAATTCCCGGCGTTGAACAATCTGTATCTCAACAATGTTTGATACTGTTTACTTAATTCCGCCGAGTTCCGTCTCCTTCTGGAATCAACACCAGAAAACTTGATCGTCACAACATGTAAACCGCAGGCGACTAGTTAACCGGCTGCCACTTCCAAAAGAATGTCGGTCTGGATGCGCTGGGAGCATAACTGGCACCCATTGCTCTAAATATTTTGACCCATTGAATCCGTCAATTGTGTTCACGAAACACTCACTCGCAGTAATTAAATTTATTATCCAATGCAGTTTGGGTCTTGACCAGTAAACGAAATCCTGTGAAATAAAATTAGAAATGTAAACAAAAAGAACATAAAATGCAAACGATTGTGCCTAAAGCCCCAAACGCAATACAACGGAACGGCGACGGAAACGGCAAATTTGACAGAAAATATATGGGCTAACTGTCAAATTTTCCGTTTCCGTCGCCGTTCCGTTGTATTGCGTTTGGAGCTTTACCGCTTGTTTTACCTCGGATCCATTTTGTAGTGGCGCCGGGTAATTGCAGATGACAAAAATCCCGAAGAACGCATTGCGGCTTTTTTTTCGGGAGCAAACATTGTTGTTTGTGAAGTTGTATAGAGCGTATGGTTTCTTTTTAACCGGAACCTCGGATTTTTTGCTTCCCAAATGCGCTCGGTGTTGGCGAAGTTCAAGCACCGACGAACCGACGTGTCACTGGCGCTCTCTGACTGTCTCACGCTTTTTAACGGTCATTTGCTTTTGCGGGCGATCGCTTCTGTCAAATGAGCTAAGATACAACTCCGCTGCAATGTTAATACACGTTGGATGGAGGCTGAGCTATGAAAACTTCGCGAGCCATTATGGGGGTGGCGGTAGTGTTCGATGATTTTTCATCATGGTGTCGTGGGCAGCTAATTTGAATTATTTTCCATTAAGTGACACGCGAGGTGACACGTCGGTTCGTCGGTGGTACAAGGGCATCGAAATAATCGTAAATATTTGAAGCCGGTCCTTCGGTTCAAAGTTTCAACCGCAACGCGATGATCTGTTCCGTCCTGGTATTTTTTTCTGCCCAGTTATGATGACAGATCGTCGCGGGCTGCCAGATACATTATTATTTGTTCTCAGTGTTGCCAAAAATATGAAGTATGAAAATAGTTTTGATTATTTTACAACTTTTGATTTAAGAATTCACCTTCCCCTCGGATATGTTACCTTGCCGCGGTGGGTCGACTTACGCCATTAGTACTGATATGGCAAACAAAGACATATCCTGTCGTGGTGGTATCACATGTTGACTATTTTTATTTGGTGCCGCGATACATATCTGGCATTGACGCACTAATTTACGGCATTTGCATGTGATCCACCGGATCTCGTGTCTTGGAGCCTTGAATGGTAGTGCAGTCAGGCAGAGGCCTTTTTCATCAGTGATAATGATGTGAGTTCTCTTCTTTTTGGCAATACTTTTCTGATGCGTTCCCTGTGACGATGAGTCGTAGCCACGCTTACATTTAGCTAGCTAGGCATTTATTAAAAAACAAAGTATTCAAGACATTCGTAGGGAATCGACTGCTGGATTCACTGAGTAGAAGTTTTTTCAAAACTAGGAGCGTGGTGCCAGTTTTATTTTGTTATGCCTCACTTCGAAGAGCAATAATAAAAAAATACCACACATTATAATGATGGTATATGAACAATCTTATGACGGCTTCATTCACGATAATTTTTACTAATAGAAGGGAATAGGAGTGATGAAGCTTTACTTTGCCACCGAAAAGTAAATCCTATAGCTGACTCATAACAGATCATTAGTACATGATAGATAATGACAGTTAGTTCGGAAACGATCAAGCTACTTATTAGAACATAATAATAGTAATACCTTGACAAAGGAATAACAATAAAATAGACTAAATGCACGAGCAGTTTCCACTTTTTACAAAACATAACTTACATTGTGTTTGATAGTATTGACATAGGATGAACCAATAACTTAGGCAAACAAAGTAATTCATGGAACGCATACTTCATACCTTCTGACCATAAAGACAAGAATGACATCGTACAGATCAATCTATATGATTCGGCAATTGAGCCTCCAAAATAAACGAAAGATTAAAAAAACTATATGATTAGGAATGAGATAATGGGAGAGAGTATCTATTAGAGTTGTAAATGTAATGTCTTTTGAGCCAGTTCAACAGTGTCTTAATGGACGACATGATCCTTGTACGGCTGGAAAATTGCTTCAAAAGTTATTAACTTGTCATTTTTTATAAATCGGGGATTGAACACTTTCTTATACTTGATAAAAAACTTCCGACTCAGTTTCTTCAATGAATCATTGGGCAACATGTTCCATGTGAGTTGAAAAAACTGCTTCGGTCGATTTCGAGCGCGTACAATGACAATAGACGTCTAAATAGCATAAAAACTGACAAAATAGCTTGACTCTGACAAGAAAATGACACAAATGACTTTAAACTATAACGATGTTAGTTAGCATGGGACCTGTCTGACTATTTATGAACGTAATTCCCTCTGATTCAGTTGCAACCGCGTCTTCTTGGTCGACATGTTCCGTGCACGGCTGGCAAACTGCTTCGAAAGGAATTATGCTACGGTATCATCAAAGGCCTGGTGCAGAGGTTTCTACTCTATTCAGAGTCCCGCCAGTAAATCTTCATAAAAAAAAAGAATTTACACTGTGAAAATCAAAGTTTTAAACTGAGCAAATAACTTTCAGATTAACCATTTAGTAATTGACTTGAATATTTTAGCACTCAAAAATACAATATTTTACTGACTTTTAAAATAAAATTAGAAAATATTGAAATCACAATTATTTTTTTCTCTGTGTAAAACCCCAAAATAATCCAGAGAAAAATCAGATGTTTATTCATATACCATAAACATTTTAGATGGGGGCAAAACTGAAACAGAATCATGTGCAATTCTTCGATGTATGTCAGTTACGTCTTAAAAGAGCGTAACTCCAAAACGGGCCCTACGATTTTTTTAAAACTTCGTCCAGAGATGCAGTATAGTCCCAGAATTCAGCTCCAGGTATAAGTTTTGATGGAGAATTTTTTTTGTTAATAACGGTCAGGGGAGCACTGTGTATAAAAATGCATTTCCTACACCATTTTTCTGCAGCTACAAACACTTCCTACCACTTGTATTTCCGAAATAGGGTGTTATGTTTTCAACATGATGTTGCAAGGTACAACAAACAGTTTTTGGTGCACGGTCTTCACGGTCTTCTTGTGCAACTTATTTTACGGTACACTTAATTGGGTTTCCACACCCAACCAACTATTGTTAGATTTTATTACAATTATGTATTAGAACCTTCCAAGGCTGTTTAATAAATGGGCATGTGCGAAATTGGCCGAATTGTATGAAAATCTAACATCCGAAGGATGGGTGCATTGAAACTGCAGTTGTTGAAATATACACTGATTGTTCCTTAATCGTGATGGGACTAATAAAAATTTATATTTTAACTACATATTTCATTTCCAGGTGAATTTCCTTGGACCCTAATGCTGTTGAAAAGTACGGATTTACTTGGTCTCAGCAAAGAGGTTTATTTGTGCGCCGCTTCGCTTATTGCACCGGATTTAGCATTAACTACAGCCCATTGTGTGAATAAGACAGAGCAATATTCTGTTAGAGCAGGCGAATGGGATACTAGCAGTTTCCAGGAGTTATATCCAACACAGGTGACATTAAAAAAAAAAGTTTGCAAAACATTGCTAAAATAAATTTAAATAAATCTCATTTCTCAGACTCGAACCGTCATCCAAGTCGTGATCCACGAGAAGTACGACATATACCATCACAACAATATAGCGCTGCTAAAATTGGACTCGCCTTTTACCGCTGACCACAACGTGCAGATCATTTGTCTACCACCTCCGGAACAAAAATTCGATGGTGCCGAATGCTTCACCGGTGCTTGGGGCAAGGACAAATTCGAACAGGGAGTGCAGCAAAACATTCTTCGCAGCATAGAGGTTCCCGTCATACCCCACGCTCAATGTCAAGAGGCGTTCAGACAGACACGCCTTGGGCTGTCATTTATTCTCCACAGTAGCTACATGTGCGCCGGTGGAGAGGAAAATGTTGACGCCTGCACTGGTGACGGTGGAGCGCCTCTGGTTTGCCCGGCTGACAGTAATCGGTACTATCAGGTGGGCATTGTCGCCTGGGGCATCGGCTGCGGACAAAAGGGAGTTCCGGGTGCTTACACCAATGTAGCCAAATATGTGACTTGGATTCGGCAGCACGTGTTTGAGCTGGGAACAAGTCTAGAATATTCAACGTATCAGTAAATGTAAGTGTGCTTGTGGTACACGACTCAATCAGTATCATGAAATTAAACAATTAAATATTTATTTATTACCTAGGCTTGAAATAAAGGGTAGTACTTTGACCGTAAAATACTTGATTCATTATAGTGGAATGTTATAAGGATTCCGCATTACGAAATTTGTGATAACTTCACATACCCAGCCATTTATGAGTTATGTCAAAATGAATTGACGAACAAAATATCTTCTTTTCTCCCCATGTCACAACCTGTAAGAATTTTTGTCACATTTTAACTCTCTTGAAGAAGTGGTCATGGTTCTGCTCAGTAAGCAGATAGTTCGCCGGGGACAATTTTTTTGTTCTGTGCGGCCGAAACGAAAATCAATGAGAGCTTGTTTTGTCGTGTTTCTACTCAGTAGGCAGATAGTTCGCACGGGTCGATTTGATTGATTGATGTGCGATTCAACGTGTGCGAAACATTTGCAAGATCCGGGTTACTTTGTTCTGTTTTGGACGGTTTGTAAGTAAACGAATATATAAAAAAAAATCAGGATACACTTTTTTAAACTAATTTTATTTGCTAATTATCTAATACATGCATTCATCTCTTAGACTAGGTGTTCCGTGTTTTCTTAACACTATCATCCTTATTTGCTATGTTACATAATTAGTTATTATTAATACATTTTAATTGCCTCTGGCCGTTAGGATTTTTCCTCTGGTTGAATTGAACCATGTAGGAATTACAATGTTTTCAACTTAAACTAAACTTAACCTAATTTGTACTAAGGGTACAAGGAGCTACTAGATTTTTGTCTAAAATTGTAAATTATTTTGTTGGACATTTGATGCAATGTCTAAATATTAGAAATTCTATGAAGTTTATTGGTACTATACCACAGGCAACTTCAGAATCATTTTCAAAATTTTATTTTGAATCCTCTGAAATGCCTTCTTTCTGGTATTGCAGCAACTAGTCCATATTGGCACAGAGTAATTCTCGCTGAGACCGGGCCACTATTTGCACGAGGTTCTTAAAAAAATCCTAATTTTAGAAAGATGAGCCCCTTGTTAGTTATACACGAGATCTTCTCAATGGACCCCTCGATTTTTGTCAATTCTTGACTCACCAAAACTGTCATAACTCCAACATTTCTCAACCGATCATAGAGATCAATATATCGAGTGTATCCTCAATTTAGAGGCAGACATGTTGAATTTGGCTGCCATTTTGGATTTTTTTTTTGAAAACTATTATTCCGGCTGGTTGGCAACCACCAATTTTGAATATTAATACATCGATCGAAAGCTTAGCTTATATTGTACATTGTGTCCGAAAATCTCAAGTGTAGCATACAACAAAGCTGGTCTAAAAATTTGTTTGTAAATCAAACAATTGTTTTTAAGGCTCAAGACTCCATCACAATGTTTTGAAAATTGATGACTGTATCACTTGTTTGTAATAGTGATGCAATTGGTACGGAAAAATGCAGCAGCGATAAATAAAATGTTGTTTACAACTGGGGTGGGTGGAAATGGGGTGGTAAAAATATGTCAGCTGATGCATAATGTTGCCAGACTTGACGAATTGTTTATTTTATATCATAAGACATGTTCATGGTGTATCAAATATATGGGTATTTATCGGTTTATTTTTTTTATACACCACTTGGAATGTAATAGAAGCTTACGTAACATGTTTAAATATTTATTTTTGGTTTTATTGTTCAATCCGACAAACAGCAATGATTTTTTCCAATAAATAAATCTGGCAACGGCGAAGAGATGATTATTTTCTTGTGTATGCATATCTTTGTTTGCGTGTTGGCTGGCGTATACGTTGTATTGTTCGGATTGAATGAAGTTGCATCGCGTAGATTTTGTACTCACCATTTCACTTATTGCGCTAGTGAATTTGAGTCTTCCGCATTTTATTGCATTCACAATACGGTTGTCAAATTTGTCTCTCACTTCGATTTTTGCAAAGCAGTTTTCAACAGTTTTTGGGCGTGAAGTGAATTAATTGGTAGTCAAGGTTGACGAAAAATGTGAAACTCAGTTAGTGAATATGTTTTAGGAGTGATAAAATCAAAGAAACAATGGGAAAAGATCCAGTGAAAAATCAAGTGAGTGTGTATGTGTTCGATCCGAACGTTCGAACGTTAGTATGCGTTCGATGAACAAACGAATATCGATTTAGGAAAAAGGCAGTTTTCAGCGTTTTTCCAGCAATTCCTCAGTAATTGCTAGTTTTGATAAGTGAAAAATTAATATGGAAATGCCATGAATATATTATGATAGAGGGTAAGTCCGTAAATAGCCCCAAAATATTGAATTTAGTTCAAAACTTTATTAGTATTAGTGCGGATTTGAATAAAATCATTGTCATTATCGGATTGATTACGGTTTATAGAGCCTTAAGACAAAGTTTTGATTTTATGTTTAAATGTGTATAGGGTAACGATACCAATCAGAGCCTAAAATATTTATCTTCATGAAGCAATTTCGGTCCGAATTTCGACGAACATCGCATGAATATTCAAAACATTAGAGTGACAGAGTCAGACGACTACTCCACCAACTCATTAATTCGACTGTCACTGAGTGCGCTTACTATGTGCAGATAAAAACATAATTAGCATTGTTTATTTTGATGTTTACCGTTGAAAGTGCCTCACGCATGAAAATCAGATTCAGTTCTATGTGATGAATTACTTTACTCGATTGAAACGTGTTCAGATTCCATATAATTTAACAATTTGTAAAATGTGCATAAATATTCAATGACTAATATTCAACCGAATATTGACAGTCCAGCCGACTATGAATGTGTCTGGAAGTGAGCTGACCAGTGAAGAAAAGTAGACTTCACCAAAAAAAATCGACTATTTTACACTCTGGTACCAATAGTGGAGGTATTAGTAGATTTACAAAAGAAAATATTTTCTAAAAATCGATAAGGCCGATACAAATAATAAATTTATTTTATGTCACCCCCCCCTTCAACTTTCCCAAAAAATTGAGGGGGCAAAAAAAATTTTTGTTTTGGTTTTTTATTTTTTTTTTCAATTTTGAACTTTATGCATTACTGTTTTTATCTTGATACGAAATATATCATTTATAGATCATTAATGTGTCCCCAAGAGTGTTTTAAATAAAAATACGAACATATCCAGTATTTTGCGCTTGGTAATGGCATCGTGAGTTAATTTGACATTCAAGAAGTAGAAAACATTGGAACTCATCAAGTATGCATTGTTTGAATGGAAAAAGTCAATAAATAAATGTCAACCTTCTTCTGTAGCGGTTTCGGTTTTATTATCTTAGGTTTTATTTATTAAAAAACTAATTATTTTTATTATATTCTAGGTATGTCAGTTACGGATGGGTTAATTAAAGATCCATAATCAAAATTAATCAATTAAAGATCCTGGGTGTTAACTATGCAAATAAGGAAATCTGAAGATGAATGAAGATGTATTATTTCACTTATAGTCCAGTGCACTTTTGCATGGCTTCAAATACAGATTTTTCTCTGTATTTAATTTTGAACAGCTTTACCGTGAATCTTTGAGTTCACAGCGAGATTTGTGTTGTCTATTTAATGCATAAATAATTGCTATATCTTCCAGTCTGACGAAACACGTTAATGTGTGTATCAATTACTTCATAGATTTCAGCTTAGTTTAATTTTTATCAAACTTCTTATGAACTCAATTTGCCAATCTACGATGATTATCAATACTAGATGTTGTAATGTCCCTGTGCATTATATTAACGATGACTTTAAGTTTAGGATTCTTTCTTATTCTATAAATAGACTACTCAGGCATAAATTTTCACCTAATCCAACTTTCGAAAATGTTAGAGTTAAAGCAATTTTGGCCAGCATCCACAAACTGTTTAGTTATGATCGAAATTAAGACATGTAGTTGATTTTTCTTCGTCTGATTAACGTCCGTTACAAAGCAGCATGCCACATACCCAATCCTAACAACCTAAAAATACATTAAGCATTAATAGTAATAATGCATCAAATAGATAATTAAAACCCTGGTATGTGAAAGCCACAAGATATCGACGTCTCAAAAGGGAGGAATTCTGCAACCAGATACCTAAGTAAAACGATACCCAGATAGTGTAAGGCTGAATTCACTACTAACCAAATCCAACTCCTTTTGCACTAGCCAATTCCCTCCGGTCTGCAATTCTAAGAAGCCTAAAGGTCTGTAAGCTTCACACAGTATGAGTGGTCTTCTAGATAGGGCAGCATTTTCGCAGTGAAGTGTCTTCAGTCACTTTCGCCGCCCTGGAAAAAGAGTATTGGTGAAGTCGGAATGGCGAATATGAGAGCTGTCGATTTGCACGTTGGGCACGCAATGCGTTTAGCTCAATGCTAAAACAGCCACTACTTGAAGTATTGTTCTCATTCAAGTTGATGTCGCCGGTTTCGAAAAAAGTATTCTTCCCCACCCACTTCTATTCTACGCTGCCAACTTCCAGAACATCCACTACTTGAGTTCCATATTCTTCAACGAACGATCTCTTCACAGCTGGATCTTCTAGTCGATCTATGGTGAATCGACACCTGAGTGATTTCTCCTGCCGCTGAATTCTAGAATTGTGTGGTCGGATCTTGCCCATTTGAAAGATGATAGTCCAACGCGATGTCATCACTAGCGTTCATTACGGACTCAAGAAGGCACCGTCTTCATTTTCAGGTGATCCATTTCCAGAACAGCCAAATACTAGTCCTCACAACTAAAAGCGGTTCTAGAGAAGTAAGTCAAACGCCGTTGGCTGCAGACTCCCCGGTCAACAACCGGCGATAATCGCCTACTCTACAATATTTCACGCCGCCTGATTGGAGCAAAGACAAATCCGTGAGTGCCAGAGAAAGGCGCGATATGTCAGTCATCAACTGATCAGGTGAAACGTTCATTCAACCACTTAGAACATTATCTTAGAGTTTTGACGACTTATCCTAATTCAGATATGGGGAAAGGTTGACAATTCTCCGATGGCAGCAGGCAAGATTCTGGCCGGATGATTATGTGAGAACCGTACTGTCATGCTTTGCATCATCCTGGAGCAGGTCAATGTATTTGAAGAGTCCCTCCATTTGGTTCTGATTGACCACGGAAAATCCTTCGATCGTCTGAATCACGAAAAACTGAGAGGCATCTCTAGAAGCAAGGGAGGTCTAGACCAAATCCAGAGTCCAGCACAATATAACCGCTAAAGTCAGGCAAGACTGGATGTATTATATCTCTGTTGCGGTTGCTTATAGTAATCGACGACATCATGGGCCGCTCTAGCAGCCCACCATTATAAAGCAATCGTACTACCGCGACCTAGATGACGATACTGCAGAACTAACCCAACAGTGGAGTAAACAGATATACCTGGTTGAACGCTCCCCTCATCAATATCAACAACACCGAATCATTGGATGTGAACAACTCCAACTCCACGGTAGCCGGACAAATAGTGAAGAAGGTCGAAAACCAAAACCAGTCAACGTTGGGCGGTGGTCTAGACAATGCACCAAATTTCTACAAAAATAAGTTCCAGTGCTTTTCTAATTATATAAATTTTGTCCTAAATTCGCTACTGGATAAATATGTTACAAATATTCATATTTATTGCTTTTTCTAAACATTCTTTGCTATTATTTTCCATTAAAATTTTTAATTTTCCATGGATTTATTGCATTTTTGGACTTTTTTTGTTTCCTTGTTTTTTTTATTCCCCCTCGTACATTTCAAGAGCTGTCGGACATAAAATAAATTTAATATTTGTATCGGCCTAGGGTAAAGGATGTATTATGGACCACCCTTACGGGGGCTCTTATTTTGGACCACCAAGAGGAATTTGCACTCAGTGGTCCAAAATATTAGCCGTCGAACTGGTGGTCCAAAATACCTCCCCTACCCTAATTGTGGAAAATTTACAGCTGTAATATCTTAGTCAACAGATAAACTAATAAATTTACTTACAAAAATGAGATTGATGTTATTAAACATCAACAACTATCAAGTATTGGGTACACTGTTCCTTTTGTGGCGATAAAAATTAATTTTGGTTCCCATAGTGGTGCTATCCATTGATTTCTTACGAGACTAGCCACTATTGGTACAGTTGCACCACTATAGGTGCAAGGGAGTCAATTTTATTAGGAAAAATCATTGTTTTAAATAGTTTTTCAAGTGAAATCTTAGGATAAGTTACATTTAACAGGATATTTAAAGCACGACGCATCAACTGAAATAATCGTAAAGTGTATAATTATGATAAATTTCATTAAAACCCCACTACCTCTACTATTGGCGCCTGCCTAGGATGTGGTGGGGTTTGACAGTGGGCCCTGTTTACCCTTTATAAAAAGCTGCATGTATCCGCAAGTAGGCTCCGCCAAAGCGACCGTGTGCCGCTCAAAGAGCACAAACCCAAGTCCTGGTGTTAGGTGGGACGCTGAACAGCCCTGACACGACGGCCCTCCGACGAGACAGGAGGTTTGCGCAGGCCCAATAAGCCGCATGGAAAGTCAATAATTACGTACAATATAAGAGATAATACGACTCGATATAATCGGCAAAGACCTAGGCGACGAATGAAAGTCACTAGGTTTCGCAGGTTGCGACAGGATAATCTACGATGAATTACATCCCCGCAACTTCGACGTCGTAGCGCTGCAGGAATTTTGCTGGACAGGATAGAAAGTGTGGAAAAGCGGGCCTCGAGCGGTCACCTCCTACCAAAGCTGTGGCACCACCAACGAGCTGGGAACCGGCTTCATAGTGCTGGGTAAGATGAACCATCGTGTGATTGGGTGGCAGCCAATCAACGCAAGGATGTGCAAGCTCGGGATTAAAGGCCGTTTTATCAACTATAGCATCATCAACGTGCACTGCCCACACGAAGGGAGACCCGACGATGAGGAAGAAGCGTTCTACGCACAGCTGAAGCATACGATGGATGCCCACTTCGGGACGTCAAAATCGTCATCGGTGACATGAACGCACAGGTAGGAAGGGAGGAAATGTATAGAGCGGTCATCGGACCGGATAGTCTGCATACCGTATCGAATGACAACGGCCAACGATGCATAAACTTTGCAGCCTCCCGCGGAATGGTAGTCCGAAGCACTTTCTTCCCCCGCAAGAATATCCACAAGGCCACATGGAATCAGCTACTCCAGTAATGGAAAACCAAATCGACCACGTTCTAATCGACGTCAAATTATTATTATTATTATAATCTTTATTAAAGAGGTTTTTAGCCCAAGGCTAGTTCACCTCCGAATACGTCAAATTCTTCTCTGACATCACGAACGTACGCACTTACCACTACCTCGTTGCAGTATGCCTGCGCTCAAAACTAATGTAGCGTCTCCCAATTGCTAATTGGCATAGTTTACGGTTAGAACTAGGGCGGTATCTAATCGCCTTCGATCCTCTAACTTTCGTTCTTGATTAATGAAAGCATCCATGGCAAATGCTTTCGCTTTAGTTAGTCTTACGACGGTCTACGAATTTCACCTCTCGCGCCGTAATACTAATGCCCCCAACTACTTCTGTTAATCATTACCTCTTGATCTGGATAACAAACCAATGAATATTAAGACCGAGGTCATATTCCATTATTCCATGCAAGATTATTCTCGGCCGTAGGATAGCCTGCTTAGAGCACTCTAATTTGTTCAAGGTAATAGCAGCTGGGCTTGCGGAAAACACTGCACCCGATGAAAGGCATCAGCGCCACACTTGTAACGCTCCGATCGGTTTCTATAAGCAAGCGGCTTAAGCGCCACCTTCTGTTTCCGAAGGACCGCTAGCTCGTTTAATTTCGCCCGGATGAGACTGCCTATTCAGGGCAGGTCTTATTTCAACCAGAACCGAAGTTCACACTCCGACACACAAAATAGATCGTAGGCAATTAACCAAGTTCAAATTCTTCGACTTCAATGTCGGACTTAATCTAAGAAAAATATATACAACCCTCGATGTTCTACCAATCAGGGAAAAGCTTAGCTTAAAGTAGGAATAAACCAGTCAGTAAATAATTCAATTTATTACGTGACGTTTGATTGTGTAGTGTAATTCTAAATTGGAAGTAATTAAAGCAATTTACAATTCCACGATCGCGAATTTCAATCGATCGAATTCATCGAATCCTATTTATTATTGCAGCTAGTTTATTTGATTCAAGAAAACCTAAGCTAACCCTGTGACGTCACGCAATCTCAAAATTTATCCCTTATTTGATAGATCGTGAGCTACTTGAACAGTTCTGACCTGATCGGCGGGTCTTTGGACGGATTTCTGCTGCGGACGTCTCACGGAGTCAAAAAAACGTTTCTCGTGGCAAAATTGGCTCAACGGTACCCCTGGTCGTCACCAGAGTTGCGGGCTACTTCCAAGTAACCGGTCGAAACAACCCACGCGGCTTGCGCGCAGGTTCTAGTTTCAGGGTATAGATGTCCCCTAGCGAAGTGGAGTGCCGCCGCAGCTTATTGGCTAGCGAGCACATCGTCGTACTCTACGACGGGTGTTACTCGACCTTCAAACAACTATGGCCAAGTTTCGCTTGAGCTCCGGACGGATCCTTGATCCCAGACTAACCGCCCACGTTGTTTGGGCTTCACTGTCCTATACAACGCAGATAATCTTATTGATCTTTGCTCACAATGGTGGATTATCTAGGCTTACCTGAATTACAAATTATTTAATGTTCAATTATTTAAACACGTATCTTAAAATTTTTGGTTTTCGACAAATTCAACCGCTAATAAGAAGTAAATAATAGTAGTTACACATTTTAATCATAATTGATATTTAAGCGACCGAAACTTACTTCAGAATTATAATAATTTAATTTAGTTTTAAAACTTTTGAATTTTTTTGAAATTTGAAATTTCACTCCGACAAATAGTCAACTATTTGATTCAAAGCACTCCACAATTGTGAATAGCCCGAAGCGATCCCGATTGGTTTTACCTAATCTTTACTGCGCAATTTCTACCCATTGGTTGAATAAAGAGAGATAACTTAACTTTAATAATAACTAAACTTTTTCAAAAGAAGTCCTTGGAAAATTCTCTACGACGCAATTTAATATTTAATACGCAATAGATTCAAATTTTGAAATCTTGCTAGGTAATTTACTACTTCACAACTAGGTGGCGTGCCTTCGGTTCTTGTATCGGAATAAACTTAAAGTTCAATTTACAGCATGGCAGAAAAAGTATGATACCGACGGCTTCATGCTTACGCATGAATACAAACGCATAAAACTGGGTTCACACCAGGTATGTTTCATCATTTTTAACATTTTCATCGATTGAGTTGTTACATTTCGCCTATGCTAATATTAAAAAAAAATTGAAATTTAAAAATTTCAATTTTTTTTTTAACGATATTCTTAAAATTTACGTCACTTTTTTTTTTTGAATAAGCCTTTTTTTTTTTTTAATTGAACGGAAAGATTGAAATATGGATATGAATACGCCTAACGGAATAACTATGTTGATCTGTCTCTACACTTTCCTACGATCTGCTACCAACTATCATACTATCCGCCAAACATCTTATAAGCCTAGATACCGATTACTTCAGAAAAATCTGAAAATTAACTTTGACGAAACCGATTTACTTCTGAGATGTCAGAAAAAATATATACTTATCCGAATCACTCCAATTGACGAATTGGAAAAAAAAAAAATCTTACGAAATAAATGTTATTCCCGGAATCATACGAAACATTCGCGCCCTAATTCTAATCATACCGGTCAACACAGTCATCCTATATCGACGTTTCGTGAACTGTTTACGATGTACTGTGGAATGAATGCTGTCACTAGTGTACAGTATTCAGCAGATGAGATGTATAATCTAAACCGAAAGCATGTGGCGGTAAGAACAAATTAATAATTTTCAATTTTACAGGAAAGTTCAACGACGTATGGTGCTTGGTGAAGAAAAAACTGGGCTATGGTTATTTTTACGGCAATATTACAAAAAAAGTGATAAACTCGAACGCATAAGATTTAAGTGATAAAATTAGTGATTGATTGTGTTGGGCTATTAACCACAGGATGATGTCCATTATTCTGGGGGAGAACAAAGGGATATCGTGTGGCAGAAATCGAAAGTTGCTTCGGTCTCGGTCAAGGTCATCGTCTGATCGAGCAGACTAGACAGACGTAGAGCATCGAAGTATATTGTGATTGTCATCAATGCGAGGCGACTAGCTCCTCTAGCATTGGGCAATTTGTAGCGGTACCTCTGCAGAGTGTTTGGTAGATGGACAGTGTTTCTGCTTTGTTGTTGTGCATCCAGCAGATGCCTAATTCGAAGCTAGTATTATCGTACCAGCATTAAGCTACCTATTTGGAAGCGATTGGGGTAACACCAAGCCCACTACTTTTGGACTGCATCGTCGCCTCACGAATGTGTATTTTATCGTGACAGTAGTGCAGTCATTGCTGGGGTACAGGCATGTTCAATTATTCAGCCTGTCGTCAACGATCGAGGAAACACAAGGACATCTCAGATCGGACTAAACCGTTGCACCACGAAAGTGTGTTTTGTTTGATTACTGGTTTATGCGCTATCCGGTAATAGGGCAATCATAGCTTGTTGTTTATTGTTTTTTTTTGTGAGCTCAATCGAAGAATGGATTTCATTTTAATCAGGACTTTTTTAAAAACGACCCGTGATAGGTACCTGGAATTCTTTGTCCGTCTTCATTTTCAAGGACATAGGTGTTGCTTCCAAGTGCGGATTGTACACGAGCTTGGGAGTATTTTGTTCCAAATTTTCCTACGAAGTGTTTTGCTTTGTCCGACAAATGCATGTTTCGTTTGTAGACAAGATCGCCGGGTTTAAAACAGTGTTTTTCGTTAGATCGTAGATTGTACGATTTTGAATAGCGTTTATAGGCATCCTGGAGGTTGTGGCGCACCAGTTCATACAGCTTTCGAGTCTCTTCGCTTTGATGACTCGGTACTCGGTCGGTTTCAGGGTTCAGTTCCCTTAAATGATCATATTCGGTCCCCGAACTGATCATATTGCGACCAAAGTTGATGAAATATGGTGTAAACCCCGCACTCTCATGGACACTCGTTCGGATGGCCGCTGCAATTTGTTGAACGGAGTCATCCCAATTGCGATGATCCACTTGTTTGTTTAACGCACATCTTATGGCCGTTACAATGACACGGTTTACTCGTTCGGCTGGGTTTGGACTCGGATGATATACCGCAAGATTCCAATGTGTTACTCCATATGTATTCAACAGCTTTTAAACAAGTCACAATGAAAACCTTAGCATTGTCGGTTATACAAACCGACGGTGCTCCAAAAGGTTGAACACAAGGTTTTCCATAACCGCACAAACTCCAGGCGCCGTGGCCGCCTTCATGCACTGAACCAGCACAAATTTTGAGAAAAATCACATATTACGAGTATCCAGACATTCCCTTTCCGTGATTTCGGGTAGGGTCCCAGGAAATCTATAGATATTAATTCCCATGGCCGACTACAAAGCTTCGGCTTTCCACAGGGCGGGCGGACGTTAGTGTTTGGGACCTTCGATTCCTTACAAACCTGGCAACTGCTACAAAATCTTTTAATTTCACTTGCCATTCGAGGCCAGTAGTAGCGTTCACGGATCTTCTCGAGTGTCTTGAGGAAGCCTAAGTGAGCAACCTCATGTATTCCGGCAATCATTGGTCTCCTCTCCGGCAAAGGTAAAACCTCTTTCCATCGAAACGCTGGGTCTTCTGGTATTGTAGAATTTGAGATAAACTTAAAGATTCGTCCATTGACTATTTTAAAATCTAGATATTTGTCTGGATGCTGTTCGATTTGCTGTTTTAGGCCTTCTATGTATGGGTCAGGTAGTTGACTTTCCACGAGGAATATGCTGCGGCTGAGCGCATCAGCCGGGATGTTCTCCGATCCCTTTTTATATTGGAGCTCCACATCGTACTTCGATAGCTTCAGTGCCCATCTCGCAATACGAGGACTTTTAGACTCAATACTCATGGTTTGAAGGAATGTTAGTGACATTGCGTCGGTTTGTACGACGAAGCGATTGCCTTCCACAAAATGTCGGAAATTTTCGATGCTTAGCAGTACCGCTAGACATTCTCGCTCGGTGGCGCTATACTTCCTTTGGGTACTCGACAACTTTTTTGAAAAGTACGCTATGCACTTTCGTTCACCGTTCTGAATTTGGACCAAGACAGAACCAATGGCCAAATCGGAACTATCCGTCTCAATGATAAAGGGTTGAGAAAAATCAGGGTTCGCCAAAATCGGTGCGGTTACTAAAGCTTCTTTCAGCTGCTGAAGGGCATCGTTGGCTTCGGTGGTCCATTCAAATTTACGTCGTCCCTTTTTGAGCAGGTCTGTGATAGGTACGGTAATTTGCGAATAGTTTTCAATAAACTTTTGGTAAAAGCCTGCAAGTCCGAGTAATCTCCGGACGTCCTTCACGGTACGAGGGACCGGATAATCTAGAACGGGTTGGATTTTCGACGCATCCATCGACAATCCCTCTTCCGTCAACACATATCCGAGATATTTGATACTTATTTGACAGAATTTTGATTTCAGGATGTTTATGGTCAATCCTGCTTTTGATAATCGGTCAGCAACACACTTGATCAGTCTAAGGTGCTCTTCAAAAGATTCCGAGACAATTATAATATCATCCAGGTACACGTAGACGAATGGCTCTAGGTCATGTCCTAAGACCTTCACCATTAAGCGAGCCATGGTGGCTGGGGCATTTGTGAGGCCAAAAGGCATGACCTTAAAACGGTATAAGCCCTTATTAGTTCTGAATGCCGTTTTGCTCTTAGCATCCTCATCCAGTTCAACCTGATAATATGACTCGGTCAAATCTATGACCGAAAAATAGCGTGCACGTTTGATACGCTGCAAGATGACCGCCATATTTGGAATAGGGAAATCGTCCCTTTTGGTCAACGAATTTAACCGTCGGGAATCTAGGCAAATACGCCATTTACCTGTCGACTTTTGATTGGTAATAATGGATTAACGAAGTCAGCAGCTCCTTGACACTCTTCTATAACGTCGAGGTTGAGCAACCTTTCAATTTCTGTATCGATGACGGCTTCTACAGCCGGAGACCAGCGGTACGTGGGAACGCGTCTCGGTGTTGCCCCAGGTAGAAGTTCTATGCAGTGCTTTAGAATCGGAGTTCTCCCCAGTCGACCTTCTTGTGTCATGGGAAGTTGCTGAATGGCTTGAAATAATTCCTCTTTTTGGTTTCGAGTCAATGGATGTTCTGTTTCGATTTCGGACACATTTTCGATCAGTTTTGTTGGAATTTCAACTGTTGGCATTTCCAGGCTTTCATCTTCTTCTGGAAATGAACCTGCAGACTGATTGGAGCTTGCATCCGGTATCACTTGAAAACAAATGTGGCCATCATCGGCACCGAAATAATTCTCAATGTAGTTCAGGCCGATGTGTGCTTCTGAAGTCGAGTGACATGGCTCACCAACAGAAGGATCGGACACTAATTGGAAATTGAAGGCGGTTAAGAAATCCATTCCGAGGATCAAGACCTTCGATATTTCCGGTACAACTAAAGTGGGAATCACTTTAGTCACGTTCCTGAACATATATGGCACATTCACGTATCCTTCACAGGTATACGATGTCCTGTCCGCTGTAGATATCTTCAAATTGCATTTTTGGATCTTTAATCCGAGGCGATTCAGCAAATTATGAGAGCTGATTATGGATGCGCTGGCTCCGGTGTCCGCCAGTCCCTCAACCTGAATATCAAGAATGGTAACTATGAGATGAGGACATCGCCGGAAGCAGGTTTGGATCACAAATGTTTGATTAAATCGGGAAATGGGAAATGGAAACCTTTTTTGCAATATTGGTAGGAGCTCGGTTCCCGGAAATCTCCTCCTCTAATCGTTTTTGGTTTAGGCTCGAAGGCTGAGCGAAGATCATGATGCTGAGGACAACGGAACGCCGTTGTTTCTGGATGTCCCCATACATGACAAAAGATGGTATTCTTTAGATCACATTCCCTCCATAGATGACCCGTTTTTTACAATTCCAACAGAGAGCCTTAGCTCGATCATTGGACTCCACGGCTTTTCGTGTCGATGAGTCCTTTGAACCATTTTGGCCTCTGCGTGCTTGAAGAGCCGCTACTTCCAGATCGTCTGGTGTGTCCTCGAAAAGGCTGAGTCTTCTTCCTCGACCTGGATCTCATGGACGAGTGGGGTTTTATTTGGTCCTCTAGGATGGTATAAGTTTCCTTCTAGTGCATCGAACCTATAACACAACTGGGCCAAATGTTCCAAGGACGTAATTTGTTCCAATGCCAATCGTCGTTTGTAAGACATTTTCATGTTCTCCACGACGATATCAAACTTTTCTTCCTCTGAAATCGCTCTATCCAATCGCTGAGATAAATTTTCTATATCCGTTAGAAACGCACTAAACAGTTCATTGGGACGCTGTTTTCGATTTCGCAGATCCTCCTTAATAAAACGATCCCTATTGGGATTGTCGTACCTCATACGCAGATAATACACCAACGTGTCCCACGAATCAAATTTTGATTCGTATGCCGAATACCAAACATACGCGTCATCGCGAAAAAGAAGGTGTGCATGGGTCCGCAACTCTTCTTTTGTAATTTGATACGACCGACTCAACAGTTCGACTTGCCGCAGAAAGTCAACCACAGGTGTTGGATTCGCATCTCCGGCAAACTTGGTCCACTTCTCCAAAATATTACAAGTGTGGTGTGGTAGTCTCCCGCGTCTCGATTCGTTTTGCTCACGATTCATGACTAATGGAGCACTCGAGGTTCCATAGAAAGAGTTGTAGTTTGGAAAGTATGGTGTGCCGCATGTTCCTCTTGAGGATACGGGTCTCTGATGAGACGCTGGATTCTGAAAACTGGGCCCTGAATTCCGGAGAACATTCCTAAAAGCCGGAGGCGTTCCAGAGTTAATTGGTCCTTCTCTAATTCCAGATGGATTATTCGATCCTCCTGAACCCTCCAGTTGTAGTGGAGCATGCAATCTCAGTTGTACCTGTTCCTGTGAAACCGTGGCCCCAGAGATTCCCGATACTTCAGGATCGTGAATACCAACATCAGCTATTTGTTGAGCCAGATTGTTCACCACGGTATCACGGACGATATTCCGTTGTGGCTGATTGCTTAAAAGCTCACGAACGTAAGTTTTCACATAGTTTTTAATATCGGAAACGTGTATATAGTTTAGTGACATTTCGGTCTCATTTCCAGGTACTGCATTTCGAGTCACACCTTCCGACTGCATCGATGTCGGTGGCCTGTTTTCGGATCTCATGGCGGACAGTCCATACGAAATGTGCCTGCCTTCCTCCAAGAGCGGATTTGGCATTGGTCCATTCATAGACCGACCTTGATTTGAAGAAGACGAATAGCCAGGTACACTTATTTGGGAAACCCCTGGCTGCTCTGCTGTTGTAGCTAAAGCCCCCATGGTCCGAGGAATAGCTGCCTCCGTCGCCAAATCTGGCTGAACTGTGGAATTCAGCAAGGGTACTCCATCCTCCCTTGGCAACATGGAGAATCCGTTTAAAGCGGCATTCCGAGGCAGGTTCAGACTATCATCCCGACTGTATCCATCTTGTCCATCGTGGTAGTCGTCCCAGAATGGATTCGTCACGCCGAGCGAGGTGACGGTCTCCCTTGGTTCCAAGGGTATTAACGCTTCTCCTGGTCCCGTTGTCAGCTGGGAGATCGCAGGTTGATTCTCAGTAACTCGTTCCAACCGTGTGCTGGATTGAATTGTACGGAAAGGTAGCTGAAATCCTTCGGCCGAAAGTTGAATTCTCGCTGCCTGATTCAGCTCCGCTTGAAGATTGTTTCGTGCTGGGAAGCGACTGTCCAACGAAAACCTAGTGTCCGAATTCGGCCAACTGGTGGAGGGATTCGTCGTCAGCTGATCCGCCCAGACGAGACGCTGCGCCCGAGCAGGGTTGACGTCTTCCATTTCGCGTTGAAGACTGTAATCTTCTCCAGGCCCAGGAGGTGTAACCAGAGTCCTCTGAGAGTCCGAGGTACGATTCATATTCATGAAATTATTCACTCTGTAGTCTCTATCAGACATTTCACCCAATTCACAATCAGTTCACTTCAAATAAAATTAAGAGATATAATATGACACCACTGGTAAAGCAGTATAATAAGAAAATGAAAGAGTATCCTATTTTAGTTACAAATAATCAAAACCAAATTCAAATTACCGTATTGTTTTACCGAATTATTCACACTTTTATACAGTTAACCTAAATTACTACCGACTAAATTCAATTATACCAATTACTTAATCTTACGTTCAATTCCAGTAAGGCTTACCAATTAGTTGAAGAATTGTACAAAAAAAACTTTTTCAACAGTAGTAAGTTGAATTCCACAAAAAAGGCCTAAGAACCGTTAAACGGCCCCACGTTGGGCGCCAAAATGTAACGCTCCGTTCGGTTTCTATAAGCAAGCGGCTTAAGCGCCACCTTCTGTTTCCGAAGGACCGCTAGCTCGTTTAATTTCGCCCGGATGAGACTGCCTATTCAGGGCAGGTCTTATTTCAACCAGAACCGAAGTTCACACTCCGACACACAAAATAGATCGTAGGCAATTAACCAAGTTCAAATTCTTCGACTTCAATGTCGGACTTAATCTAAGAAAAATATATACAACCCTCGATGTTCTACCAATCAGGGAAAAGCTTAGCTTAAAGTAGGAATAAACCAGTCAGTAAATAATTCAATTTATTACGTGACGTTTGATTGTGTAGTGTAATTCTAAATTGGAAGTAATTAAAGCAATTTACAATTCCACGATCGCGAATTTCAATCGATCGAATTCATCGAATCCTATTTATTATTGCAGCTAGTTTATTTGATTCAAGAAAACCTAAGCTAACCCTGTGACGTCACGCAATTTCTAAATTTATCCTTTATTTTATATATCGTGAGCTACTTGGACAGTTCTGACCTGATCGGCGGGGCTTTCGACGGATTCTCGCTGCGGACGTCCCACGGAGTCGAAAAAACAGGAACTCGGTTCGTTTCTCGTGGCAAAATTGGCCCAACGGTACCTCTGGTCGTCACCAAGGTTCGTTGCGGAACAACCCACGTGACTCGCGCGCAGGTTCGAATCCCGTGGTATAGATGTCCCCTAGCGAAGTGGAGCGCCGCCGGTCGGCTTATTGGCTAGCGAGATCACAGTCGTACTCTACGACGGGTGTTACTCGACCTTCAAACAACTATGGCCAAGTTTCGCTTGAGCTCCGGACGGATCCTTGATCCCAGACTAACCGCCCACGTTGTTTGGGCTTCACTGTCCTATACAACGCAGATAATCTTATTGATCTTTGCTCACAATGGTGGATTATTTAGGCTTACCTGAATTACAAATTATTTAATGCTCAATTATTCGAACTCGTATCTCAAAACTTTCAGTTTTCGACAAATTCAACCGCTAATAAGAATTAGATAATAGTAGTTAGACATTTTAATCATAATTGATATTTAAGCGACCGAAACTTACTTCAGATTTAGAATAATTTAATTTAGATTTAAAACTTTTGAAATTTCACTCCGACAAATAATCAACTATTTGATTCAAAGCACTCCACAATTGTGAATAGCCCGACGCGATCCCGATTGGTTTTTACCTAATCTCTGCTGCGCAATTTCTACCCATTGGTTGAATAAAGAGAGATAACTTAACTTTAATAATAACTAAACTTTTTCAAAAGAAGTCCTTGGAAAATTCTCTACGACGCAATTTAATATTTAATACGCAATAGATTCAAATTTTGAAATCTTGCTAGGTAATTTACTACTTCACAACTAGGTGGCGTGCCTTCGGTTCTTGTATCGGAATAAACTTAAAGTTCAATTTACAGCATGGCAGAAAAAGTATGATACCGACGGCTTCATGCTTACGCATGAATACAAACGCATAAAACTGGGTTCACACCAGGTATGTTTCATCATTTTTAACATTTTCATCGATTGAGTTGTTACACACTACGCCGCACGGCCGCCGCAAGGCAAAACCGGCGACGCACCCAGTCTTATAGTCGCGACAATCCAGTGACCTACTGCCATCATTAGGAGTAGCACCCGTGTTGGACAAGAATAAACTTCGAACGTTTTAACCGCAACAATTTTAATATACGCTAGTGGAGCTGGAATTACCGCGGCTGCTGGCACCAGACTTGCCCTCCACTTGATCCTTGTTGAAGGATTTATGCTCAACTCATTCCAATTATAAGACGTCATAAAAGAGTCTTATATTGTTATTTCTCGTCACTACCTCCCCGTGCCGGGATTGGGTAATTTACGCGCCTGCTGCCTTCCTTGGATGTGGTAGCCATTTCTCAGGCTCCCTCTCCGGAATCGAACCCTGATTCCCCGTTACCCGTTGCAACCATGGTAGTCCTCTATACTACCATCAATAGTTGATAGGGCAGATATTTGAAAGATCCGTCGTCGGTGCGAGACCATACGATCAACAAAATTATCCAGATTTCAACTCCAGCGTCACGGAGGACGATTGGTTTGACTAATAATTGCACAGGTTCCGCGAGGTGTCCCTGCATTTGGCATGTATTAGCTCTAGATTTTCCACAGTTATCCAAGTAACTAGGTAAATGATCTTGTAAATTATAGCTGTTATACTGAGCCTTATGCGGTTTCACATTAAATCTGTTTGTACTTAGACATGCATGGCTTAACCTTTGAGACAAGCGTATATTACTGGTAGGATCAACCAGAATTCTCGCCGCAGACGCAACTAACTAAATGTAACACACAACAAGCGACGGAGACTCTCTCTCGCGCGCGCTCTCGCGTTGTCATTTTATCTGTTATCTGCGCTAGGGAGCAGCTAGTTCGCCTCACAACCTCACCGCAACCGTTTTGCCGTTTGTGTTTTTTGGGCGTTTTGGGACCGCCGCCGTATCTCTCGTTTCGTGTTCGTTCATGCTCGCTCGAGCTGAGCAGCAGCAGCAGCAGCAGCAGCAGCAGCAGCAGCAATAGAATGCCAAAAGATTCCCATTTCGTTCGCTCGTGCTGGCGTGCCTCAGGCACGCCGGTTTCGTTCGGGGTCATAATACCTGCTACGGTCGCTAGCCTTCCCGCATAGCCGTGGTAGCCGTATGACATTCATGTACGCTCTCTCTCTCTCTCTCTCTCTCTCTCTCTCTCTCTCTCTCTCTCTCTCTCTCTCTCTCTCTCTCTCTCTCTCTCTCTCTCTCTCTCTCTCTCTCTCTCTCTCTCTCTCTCTCTCTCTCTCTCTCTCTCTCTCTCTCTCTCTCTCTCTCTCTCTCTCTCTCTCTCTCTCTCTCTCTCTCTCTCTCTCTCTCTCTCTCTCTCTCTCTCTCTCTCTCTCGACCCGCACAACACACGCCACACACCACACCAACCGCCACGGTGAATGGTCGTCCCGGCCGTCCGTGCTCGTGTGTGCCAGCTCGCAGAGTGCATACCAGGTCAGCGTGCCCAAGATGAACGTTGTGCCCCATTCGGAACAAAATTGCGGTCAGATGTGTGATAATGGCCGGATCAAGTCCCAGTGTTTTCTAGATTTGGTGCTGTGGTGGATTCACTTTTTACCAACCGGCTATGACCTCCCCAGAAGGGTTTTTGGGTCCAGCTGATGTCACCCCCGGCCTTTCGCGCACTGCCACTATTGGGGATCCCCATACAAGCGAGCGGTCAAAAATCAAATTGGACTTTTAAAGTGATTTTCCACTTAGTTTTAGCTGTGTATGGTCGAAATAGCATGAATATACAATTTCAACCCCCCTTTGGGGATCGTCTATGAATTACGTAATTATTTTTCATAGGTTCGATTAACGTGACAAAGCAAACCTATTTGGGAAGTTGAAATTTCGTGCGTTTTCTTAAGGAGAAGGAAGGGGCTGTACAAAACTAAGTTCAGCAATTTATGGACATTATGGCGGCGATCATGTTAAATGACATTAATTTCATGACATTCCGTGATATTTTTTGTTCTCACTCTCATGCCTCACAATTTGTATTTAGAACAATTTGTTTGACAAAGTACTAGGATCTGAAGGATCATAAAGCATTAAATGTTAATCAAATAATCAGAATTGAAAATAACTTTTGAAAAAGGGTATTAGCAAATTAGAAATCGCAATCCCATGACATTTTTACGTGTACAAGTTATTCAAAAATGAGATTAATATATTCTCAAAAATGTGGACATTCATTGTGGAATGTAAGAATGCTCCATTCTTCCGAAAAGCAAAATTCTTTTAATTTAAATAACAACACTATTTGAATTACTTTTGATTTGTTTTCATGATTTCTACAAGTTATATACAGCATCATTCTTTTTCTGTGTCAAGGTTTAAGTCTTCAATGATATTTTCTTCAATTCCATCAACGATGGAAGATGAGATAAATTCATCTAAAGTATTAGAAGATAAAGAACTTTTGAAAATCTTCAAATATTACAAAATTACGCATGGCATAAGAATAACTAAGTGAAAAATTTTTTCCAACGTCTCCTCGTTATCCAAATCGAGCTTAAAATGGATCTGATTCATGTAAGGCACGAAGGAAAATGTCAACATTTGCCTCTCTTGATCATTTTCTTGCATTATGAGTTCTAAATTTCTTCAACTGTTTATATTGACTTTCCGCTGGTTGTTCAGCCAGTGAACCTCAAAGTGTAGATGAGTGAATAAATATTTCCCTACCATTAGCCAGACATTCATGAACACTAGCAGGAATTTCATACGCTCCGTTCTAACTAAGATATTGTTCGTCTTTACTTTTGCAATAAACATGTCGGGAATTATTGATTCCAGGAGATTTATAAATATTTACATATTATGAAATCTCATATTTAGTTCTCCATCAGTAGCTAATGAATAGCTCAGAAAATTAGGTTTAGAGAATGACTCAAACCACTCAAGCCCCAAACGCATTTCAGCGGAATGGCGACGGAAACGGTAAAATTTGACAGGAAATATATGAGCGAACTGTTAAATCCTTCCGTTACCGTTGTGCTGCATTGCATTATTCATTTACTCCTTTGAAAAGTTAATTAAATGAGCTCAAATGGTTATAAATAAAGTCGAAGTTATTACCAATAAATGTATTTTGACCATACCCTTTGAGCGCATAGTTCAGTCTGACCCATTTTCAATAGGAAACGATGGGACTAGATTTCCCGTCGAATGAAACTTGTTGCGAGAAAATCGGACACAAATAAGTGTCTAAATGGCCATTGCGTTCTTTTGCGCACATACATACAGACGCGCATGCACACACATACAGACATCACCTCAATTCTTCGCGCTGAGTTAGTTGATATATACCACTAGGGGTCTCCGGGCCTTCTATCAAACATTCGTTTTTGGAATGAGCATTAACCTTGGAGTACGAGAGAGGCAAAACACGGTAAAAAACAAATGAAAAAAAATCAGAGTGACTTAACTCTGTTAATTGCAAATACTGGCAAGAAATTCTTTCGGGACATTTTAGTCGAAGCTTTGTCCTTGATGTGTATCATAAAAGAACCTGGGGATTCCTGAGGAAAAAAAGTTCTTCACTATCAAAGTTGAAAATAGCGTCGTTTTGGAAAAAATATTGCTTCCGCATTTTTTCAATTTTTTTCACAGTGTAACCATTAGTTTTTGCACACCATTTAAAAGCTTATACAATAACCTTTGTAATGATGTATTAACATTGAAGAAAAACATTTAAAAATATTTCAATAAATAGTTGAAAATAAAATATTTTTCAGAAAATTTGCTAACTTTTTTACCCATTTCTGACTTTGCCACCTTATATCTTTGGAACTAGTGCACCTAGAGACTTCAAATTCAGAATTTCTCTTAATTAGAGTATTGACAATGGAGAGAAAATATTTTAAAATAATTCGGAAGACATGACATTTTCGATTAATGACCGCCCGAAATCCTATAGTGACTGCGTTGCTCCGGTTTCGCGACTGCGACTACGCCAAAACTCTGTGTGCTGTACACTCTGCACTGCCTCTGACTGACTGACTGACTGACTGACTGACTGACTGGACTGACTGACTGACTGGACTGACTGGCTGGCTGACAGTTAGTACTAGAGTCCTGGGCTGGACTGGACTGGGCCGGGAAAACGCAGTTAGGCGAAAAGGAGAAGTCCACACACCACGGTGCACGCGCACTCACAAGTGCGCACACACCATGGGGGACTTCTCCTAGTCGACCTAGTAGACCGTTAGACATCTTTGCCCTATCGTGACACTACCGCCAGTTCCGGAATGGATCCCATACACTTGCAGTTGGCTGACTGACTGACTGGACTGACTGACTGGACTGACTGGCTGGCTGACTGACTGGACTGACTGACTGACTGGACTGACTGACTGGACTGACTGGACTGACTGACTGACTGGACTGACTGACTGACTGGACTGACTGACTGACTGGACTGACTGACTGGACTGACTGGCTGGCTGACTGACTGGACTGACTGACTGACTGACTGACTGACTGACTGACTGACTGGACTGACTGACTGACTGGACTGACTGACTGACTGACTGACTGGACTGACTGACTGACTGGACTGACTGACTAACTGGACTGACTGGCTGGCTGACAGTTAGTACTAGAGTCCTGGGCTGGACTGGACTGGGCCGGGAAAACGCAGTTAGGCGAAAAGGAGAAGTCCACACACCACGGTGCACGCGCACTCACAAGTGCGCACACACCATGGGGGACTTCTCCTAGTCGACCTAGTAGACCGTTAGACATCTTTGCCCTATCGTGACACTACCGCCAGTTCCGGAATGGATCCCATACACTTGCAGTTGGCTGACTGACTGACTGGACTGACTGACTGGACTGACTGACTGACTGGACTGACTGGCTGGCTGACAGTTAGTACTAGAGTCCTGGGCTGGACTGGACTGGGCCGGGAAAACGCAGTTAGGCGAAAAGGAGAAGTCCACACACCACGGTGCACGCGCACTCACAAGTGCGCACACACCATGGGGGACTTCTCCTAGTCGACCGCCCAGCTAGGTAGTAGTGTGGTAGCAGAAGTAACGTTTTACCGTTTACAACCACGTTACACAACCACACAACAACACAACACAACACAACACAACCTCCAAGCAAGGGTAGTCTTTTTTTTTTTTTTTTTTTTTTTTTTACAAGGGAGAATGCATTTACACACTAACCCAGTACACGTGCATTGTAGTTGCCAAACTACCACACGGAAGTGTACTGGAGTGTCGGACTCGACCATACCGGTAATACCGACTAAACTCCCTTGGGCTCCACCATCGTTTCCCCCAGGAACTACCTCGCAGTACTACTTCTGGGGGGACGGCAGTACTAAGCGTACTCACTCATTATCGCTCACACAGGCACTCGTCCCACGCGAGACTGACTCGCACCCCATTCACTCCATTTGAGTCTTACTTGGATGCTCTCCCGGACGCTCCGCTGCCATGCCTCGAGGTGTCAATAGCGGTAACTGCCTGGGCCTACAGATATTGCGCTACGACACTCTGCCTCAGCACGAGCAGATCAATCACACCACTGCCGAAGCAGACCATACGCTACCCTGCCGAAGCAGGGACACTCCCCATGCACCACATGTGCACAACTGTAGGTGTGTGGGTACAACCCACTGCTACCCTGCCGCCGAAGCAGCTTCTCCAAAGACCATTCGCTCCATGTGACCCTTGTTCAGGGGCTCACTCTAACACTCCACTGCAATGCCTCGAGGTGTCGATGGGATACCTCGACTCCTGCCTCAGCATGTGCAGTCCATACTCAGACTTCTGCTGCGCTTTGAGGTGACAATAGCGGCGGAGACACGCTATGACACTCCTGCCTCAGCACAACCAGATCACTCACTCCCTGCCGAAGCAGCTCACGCGCTACCCTACCGAAGTAGGTACACTCCACAACTTATTCTAACACTCCACTGCCATGCCTCGAGGTGTCGATAGCGGTAGCAACGCTACGACACTCTTACCTTAGCATGTGCAGTCCATACTCAGACTTCTGCTGCGCTTCGAGGCTGCCATAGCGGCGGCGACTCGCTATGACACTCCTGCCTCAGCACAAACAGATCACTCACTCCCTGCCGAAGCAGCTCACGCACTACCCTACCGAAGTAGGGACACTCCACATGCCAGTTGGCACTCCCTCCCTGGGCTTGTGCTTTTGAAGCGGCACACAGTCGCTTTGATAGAGTCCGCTTACGGGCACTTGTGGTTTTTTGGGAGGGATTTTAGCAGAGCCCACTGCTAAATCCCACCACGCCCTAGGCAGTTCTCCCTGACTCGCAGACAGCTGGGGAGGGGTCGTCAAGCCCTTGGACATCATGCTGTCCCTGCTGTCCCTGCTGCCCCCAAGCAAGGGTAGTCTTTTTTTTTTTTTTTTTTTACAAGGGAGAATGCATTTACACACTAACCCAGTACACGTGCATTGTAGTTGCCAAACTACCACACGGAAGTGTACTGGAGTGTCGGACTCGACCATACCGGTAATACCGACTAAACTCCCTTGGGCTCCACCATCGTTTCCCCCAGGAACTACCTCGCAGTACTA